>NW_027417720.1:0-37092 GCF_009905375.1 Apium graveolens | reverse complement strand
AAAATGTCCCTCTAAACTCCATTACCTTAGTATAATCTTCACTGGTAAACTATTCCATGAATCTTGTTATCCAACCTTACTAAATAGTACTACTACTATCATAAAAATCTAATCCTAATAATATTATTAAATTTAATATTTAATATTTCTTACATGGGGTTTAGGTGTTTGTTGTTTGGTGTCATGGACATAGCATTTCACATGTTTATTTTGGTACATAACATTGCACATAGGATTGTACCCGTTTATAACCCTAAAAAAATTTAAAAGTTTTAAGTTTGACATTTAAATTATAAAATAATAATTATTATTATTATTACTACAATTTTATTATTTAATTTTTATTATTAATATTTTATGTAACCTATTGTCAAATGAAAAGTTCATGCCTTAATATTTATTGCTTAGTTATAAAATATAACTTAAAAGACTTATATGCATAAAAAATTGTATTTCATAAAAATCTACTTTTTACACTACAAGAAAAACGCACATTTCTGCCCAACTCATTTTCATCTACTAAAATTGGTCCGAAAATTGAATATTATATACAGACCGAGAAATTCCGAAAATAACATTTATAACTGACCATTGTCCGACCACCGCGGTCGATATAATCTAATGGGCAGACGCTGTTAAACCAACCACTCTCGTCACATCACCTAATTTTTAATAAGTGTCGCATTCTTATTGGTTGAGCCAAACATGTGGTTGAGTCAGATCATTTTCTACTGTGTACAAGAATATATCCAACTGTAGTCAGTTGAAATGGGTGAAGATTTTTTTTTTCTATTTATAGCAATTATTTTTTATATATGTATTGAGTCATTTTTGCACATGTTGTAGCTGGTCAAGTTGAAGGTGAAGTGGAAAATTGATATCTATAAGGTATATGTGTATATTATAACTTTCTTGAATTTAGATTATATGTGCACATATATATATTTGTTTTGATTGAATATATAACATATACTTACATATATAAATAATATATAAACACACGCCCAACATATCGTAGTTGTGAATCGTCGCTTAGACAGTAACCGCATTAGACTTACTGCGGAGTATAAATTAGGTGTTGAGTCATTTCTAATGTTTCCCAACATAATTAGAGGTTTGTTGAATATTTGTTGAAATGTCCTTGCAATGATTGTAGAAATGGAAGTTGGGAGACTATTGATAATGTTACATATCATTTAATAGCTAATGACATTTATGTGGGTTATAGAGTTTTGGACATATTATGGCGAGTCACTATTAAAATGATAAAATAGAAAATCATGTTATGTCCAAAGAGTGGTTGAACACCGGTAGACATGGATGTATGTTAAGAGATGTTGGGCTCAAAATTTTAGTCGTACCCTTGATTGTAATGTTACTAGTAATGATAATAACAGTGGAGTAGAAGAGTATCCCAATGTAAATGCGTACAAATTCTATAAGGAAGTTAATAATTGGGAACACCCATTTCCGAGAAACTCTAAATACACAAAACTATCCTTCTCTACGACGTTCTTATATTTTAAACGTCCATCATGTTGTAGTGACAAGTCATTCAATTTGTTACTTCAGATTATTTGAGATGTTTTTACTTCAAAACATGCATTCCCAGGTAATTACTATAAGGTGAAGAAGATGATGAAGGAATTTAAGTTGTCATATTATAAAATGATGCATGTGAAAATAATTGATATAATGGAACACTTGGTTTTGAACTTGGCCGAGGAATCTCGACTCGAGGCACCCGTTACTATCGATGGATGTATCCTTTCGAATGATTATTGTAATTCATGGAATATTAGATCAAGGATAAGGCGCATGTGGAAGGTTCGATAGCAGAACAATATATTGAGGAAAGAAACCACCAACTTTTGTTTATTTTATTTAGGAAGCAATTATGGACATGGTGCATAATACTGTGGATCGAAATGAAGTTGTAGTTAAAAAACAAGATGACAATCTTTTGTATGGTCTTAGATATTCAATCGAGTCTTCAGAAAAATACGGTGTTCAATACTTAGATAATGAGGAACACTTTTTTGCGGAATATTATGTCTTTTTATACATGTTGAAGGTTCAACCGTATATTAGGTATTTTTTTATGAAAAATTTGAAATTCTTCTATTTTTAAGAATTCATTAAATATTCTTTCTTTTTGCGTGTGAAATACGCAACTTATACACGTGCAATATCCGAACAATTAGAATCACTTCTCAAGACTCACTTCAAAACTCAATTCAAAAAAAATTAATCAATTTAACCATGCATATATTTATTACTAATATTGATATATATGTTTGTCTTAATCTATTTTTTTAAGTGTATTTAGATTGAAAAATGATGTTGAGACATATCCACGATTCAAAGATCTACTTCATGAACCGACTCACTTGGTATTCATATTTGAAGATTATAAAGTTAATCGATACAAATTTTATTGTAAAAAGAATTATGTTGTTCTCGTCAAGGTACGTCTCATGCAAATATTCTTGAAAATTATTATGGTCAATTAGAAGAAATGGTGAGACTTATTTATAGACGAGGAAACCATGTATATTTTTTTAATGTTGTTGGTTTGATTCAGCAGGAAATGTGATACTTGTTGATAAAAATTGAGTTGTTACCGTTGACATGAGGTCAAGATTCAGGTCAAACGAGGTATTTGTTTTGTAGTCAAGCGAGTCAAGTATACTATGCACCTAATGTTTTCAACCCCCGTAATAATTTCTATACAATTTTTTCAATTAAAAAATTAATCTTGATGTATCAATTACACTTTCCACCAGAAATCCCCACCAAGAAGATATTTCAAATGCATAAACATCATTTCATTGTTCGTTGACTTTGCATAATATGCTAATTCCAAAAATTTCAGATGAAGATCATATTAATGATCATGATGAAGATGATAATGATGATGACGAAGTTGAGAAAGATGATGATGACAATAATTAAGAAGTTAATGAGGATGACAAAGAAGTTGAAGAAAGAAAAGAAGAGGGGGAAGAAGAGGAGGAAGAGAATAACGAAGGTTCTCCAGATATTGTCTAATAACTATCAAGAAAAAGATTTTACTTTTAATCTCGTAATGATTGTTATTAGTTTATTGAGATTGTTGTTAGTTTTTATAGAGATTTTAAGATTTTTTATGAGATTATAGTGTGATTGTTATAAGCTTGTTCGGTGATAATATGAGATTACAGAATTTTATGAAATTGGGGTATGATTGTTACGAGATTATAATAAATGGATGTGATGATAATGTGTATAAAACAACTTTCAATTACAAAAAACCGAACAAATTACCTTTTCCGACCATTTTTCCATTCAAATCCAGAAAATCAATAAAATTCATATCAATGTGGTCATAATAAGTTGTTCGAACCACAATTTTGTAACCTCAACTCGGGTTCAGCAATAAAAATGAAAAAATGTAACACTATATAGTTTTGTACGTTGGATCGTCGAGAAATATTTTTAAAAAAATCAAAACACTGATACGGGATGAAATACGAGTTAGAGGTACTAGTTAAATGAATAGTTGACTCCTAAAAATCTCTAACCCGATCCTTTTTATAAATAAAATTGGGAACATCATTAAAATATATAGTTCTTGACATCCATATGCTTGGATCGTCAAGACACATTTGAAAAAAATAGAAACACAATTACGATGAAACACTAGTAAGAGGTACTAGTCAAATGAATAGTTTAACTCCTAAAATCTCAAACCCATCTATTTATGTTTTAAGAAAACTTGGGAACGTCATTAAAATGTATAGTTTCTCGACATCCGTAAGGTTGGATGTTGAGAAAATATTTTTAAAAAAAATTAAAACATCAATCTGGAATGAATTAAACACTAGTTAGAGGTACTAGTCAAATGAAAAGTTTACTCCTAAAATCTCAAACCCAATCAAATTTTTTTTATGAAAACTTGGGAACATCATTAAAATATACTCCCTTCGTCCCTCCAGGTCCTTTACAACGGGAGACGAGGTATCGACTCGTATTTTAAGGCTCAAGAAACAATATTTTCCTAAATAATATTAAAAAAAATCTTTTAAATAAAATATAATATTTAAATTTTTATACAGAATAAGAAAATTATGAAAATAAATTACAGAATTATATTTTATAGTAGTCTTAAATATGTGACAAGTATGAGTAAAAAGTTATGTAAAGTATGAGTATAGTTATTGACCTCCTTGGATCATCGGAGAAATGTTTTGACAAAATTGAAATACTAATCAGGAATGAAACCACTAGTTAGAGGTACTAGTCAAATGAATTATTGATTAGTAAAATCTCCAACCCCATCAATTTTTTTTTAAGAAAACTTGGTACCTAATAAGTTTATTATACATGTTTAAGAAACATCATATTTAACTATGCAAAATAAGCCACCTACTAGACTTAATACAAACAAATGCTTACCAAATTGGAGAATGTTCCAAATTAGTTGATTCGTGCACCATAAACTAGTTCATGGTTAATTTTATCTATTTACCTTCTAAATAAAAGTCTTGTTGTTACCTCATATTCGATACTTACCTGGTATCTATGAATAATGATAGATATCATATATATCTGGGGACTGTCTCTTCTTTTATGCTCCACCGCACATATATCACAGATACCATTTTTTATATACTGATCACATTTAATCAGTTTTAATATATATATATATATATTTTGTGTGCTCCTTGATGACTAAATGGCGCCAAGAAAAGAAAAATATGATGGGTGAGGTGATTGCATCCAAAGGGAGTACGAATGTGAGGATGAAAGTTCAAGTAGAACTAGGTTGTGCCCATCAAGTCCAATGAATGAAGGGATAGCCATTCAACTCGAGCTAGGTTGCGACCAAGTTTGACAAATGAGAGGGCTAGAGTGTGCACCACAACTCAAAATCCATCACGTAGTCCACCCATTCACCAGTCCACCTCCTAGTCCGTGCAATCCAAATACGCATAGTATGACTACAGTGGATGAGCGTGCTTTGATGGGATGCAAGCCCAGAACAAACTCAGTGGGGAATTTTAGTGAGAAGAGGCCAAGAAAACGAATACGTATTGAAAATTACTCCCTAAATTAATTGCATCATAATTTTAAATATTTTTTTAAAAATAAATATTTTTCATGGATTTCGTGAGAGTACTTATTACTACAATACATGAATTCCCATATATTTGATGACACTGCCAAAAGAACTTTGCTAGTAATAATAAGTGTATCACTGGGTCAGTAGGTTTGTACACTTACACTCATATTACCGAAAAACCACTCCTTGGTTGATGGAGCGTGTTATAACTGAGTTCAAGGTATTTTCTTCTTTGTGCATTAAATAATTTGCTTTTAGCCTTCACCTGTGTTTAATTTTGAGTAATGCAACTGCTTGTATATTTATATTTTTTTTACATTACTTACTCTAATATTTAAGCATTTTTTTATTTTTTTCCTGTATCCAACAGAAATGGTGCATTTAGCCAAATTTCCTTATTTTTTATTACATTTATAGTATATATCTACTGCAATTTTTAAATTTGCTATAAAAGTGTTGATTTAGTTCATGTTTTTATTACTCTTACATGAACACGAAACATTTTATATTAACAATAAAAATGCAGATTATGTTTTTAACCTTTGCTAAATATTTTATTAGAAAGGTGTATATATGTTACCCTTTAACGTGATTTTTGGGTTTTTCACTATTTGTAACCTATTTTTATTATCTTTTATTATTTTCAGGACTTCTATAAGAATTTGAGGGGACAAAGCTGCTTCCAAGCCACCTACAGTATCAAAGAGCATACGAACCAAACTTAAAAAAGAGTGATGAATGAGGAGAAAGATCGTTTGAGGAAAATATGGTTGAAACTGGACTGCTGGTAATGAATGTGACCCCTGTACTTTCACCCAACTCTTCGGGAACAACTACTAATCTATTGCAAAAGTGAGGCTCCTAAACATCTATCAGATGTTGGAGCAATTAATCGGAAACAAGTTCAGACGCTCCAGTACAGGAAACAGAGTTTAAACTGACAGTTGTAAAGGGCTAAACAAGACCGTCTTTCGTCATAGTCGATTTATACTTAAACTGACTAAAAAATTTGAAAAAAAAATTCCGTGCCCACTTTGGATGAATTTTCACTTCTTCCACCTCAAATGAAATCGACTGTCTATTCTGACCGTTTAATCCGACCGACACAAGAAGACTGCTTTGCAGGATAAAACCAACAAGAAAAACTGACCCACAGCTTCTCCCAGGCCCGCAACAGACGCAATCCGTTCAACTAGTGCCACGTGGACCTAATTCGACCGTCAAACCCAACTACTGAACCCGTGTTGCAGTTTGTTTTATGTTTCAGTTAATGCTTCCCAATTACCAACAGTGCACGTTAGCTTGGCGGGAAATATTCATTTAATGAAACCGACCGATATGGATGGTATTAAATCTTTAATTAATATTTGATGTACGTCATTTTCTTTTTTGTTCTTCATTTATTTCTTAAGTTAAAAAGAGGGAGAAAAGTGGGTGAAATGTGAATATCTTGAAGATAAATATTAAAGAGGATCTAAAACTCATTGATAGTAAATTTTATATGTGAAACATTTATTATTACTTGTATTTTGATTGTTTGATCAATTTATAAATGTATATGTCTGTTTCTCTATATACATATACCTTGTAAATACATGCTTATTTTGATATTATTATAATATGTATACCATGTTGCTTAAATAAATTGTTCATTTCGATTTATGATTAATGATTTGGTGGTATTAAATGATTATTATTTTATTTTCGTGTTATAAGTTAGAAATGAATTATATAATCGATACAAATATTTTTTGCATTGGTAGATGTCAAATCGAAATCGGGATTGGATGAAATATGATTCAAATAACAAACTTTCATTGGACAAACACATATTTGGATGGTGTAGAAGATTTTTTTGAAATTTTCTCATGGAAATGGGATGATATCCATTAATATATTAGGTCTGTGTAACAAATTTAAAAATGGAACATGGATGACTCATGAAATTATTGAACTTCAGTTGTATCAAAATGACACTTTAAAAAATTATGAAGTATTGGATAAACATGGTGGAAAGAAAGAAGGTCCTACAAAGAAAAAATGTAAGCATATTCTGGAAGAGATTAATGTCGAAGAGCCTTTTGATTTAAATGCATTGCTACATTATGTTAATGGTGGAAATATTAATACCGACGATGAACAAGCTATGTATAGTAGTAACGTAGAAGAACTTCTAAACACGTACGCTTCTCAATTTTATATGGATGTGAAAGATTCGGGAGCTCCAATATATCTGGGTAACACAACTTTTACTAGAATGTCATCTAGTTCTAGGTTGTTATATTTTAAGACTTTCGTATAATGTTCTGGAAAAGCTATTGATCTATTACTTGATTTGCTTGGTGAAGTTCTACCGAAGGACCATACTCTACCAAATTCTTACTACCTTATGGAGACAATGATGAAGAAGTTAACTTGGGGATATGAAAAAATTAATGCTTGTGAAATGATGTATGTTGTACTACAAAGATGATGTGAACAAGATTGTTTGTGACATTTGTGGTAGTGATCATTAAGAAGGTAAAAGAAAAAAATGGAAAGGGTACATTGAAAAACGTCTTGAGATATTTTCCACTTATCCCCCGTCTATAAATATTTATACATCCGAGCATATGGCTAAACACATGGTAAAAAAAGGGAAACTAAGACGGGGGAACTTAGTCACGCCGGATGGGGACGAGTGGCGGAAATAATTTGATCATCGTCATCCAAAATTTGCAAAAGAGAGTCGGAATATCCGTCTTGTCCTTGGGACCGATGGAGTTTTCCCGTTGAACCATTCGGGAAAAAGGTATACACGGTGTGGCCTCTTGAAGTTGTCGTCTACAATCTTCCTCCTTCTATGACAATGAAAAAACCATTAACATTTATGACTTTTTCTATTCTCAGTGAAAATATTTTGTCAAAAATTTTGAATGTGTATTTTAGACCCCTCATAAATGAATTGAAGTTATTGTGGGGTATAGGAATAGAAAATTTTGATCAATCATTAAAAAAACCATGAGGCCGGAGATTGTATTGACAAATCCTGATTTCCCCGGGTCAGGGATGGTTACTGGATGGCCAACACATGGAAAACCCTCATGTCCAGTTTGTGTTGGAAATATTCAAGATGTTTAATTGATAAAATTTAGAAAATACAGTGTTTATGGTACAAATCGGTGTTTCTTACCCAATGATGATCCTTTTTGTCTTCTAAGTGCTAAGTTTCTAAGTAAAGGAAGAAGGGTGTTTGTTGGTAGGTCAAGTGGTGAGTGTTTATAGACTTTTTGTGAAAATTTACAATTTCCACCACTTGAGAGAATAAATAAAGAGAAGAAAAGTCATAGTTTTGGAGTTGCTCACAATTGGACGCATTATTCAATATTTTTTTATCTCCCATATTGTTCATCACTTTCTTTGGAACGTCGTATCATTGTGATTTACACGGAATAGAATCTGTTTAATTGTATTTTCTACACTATTGTCAACAACATTAAGAAGTAAAAGGATCACACCAAGGGAAAGGGCGATTACATGTTGGATATTTTTCCCGAATTGTGGATCCTGGATGGTCAAAAGAAAAAGCAAAAAATGTCTTTCACACTCAAAACAAAAGAACACAAACTCATGTGTGCTTGGTCCCGTTCATGGTCACTTCCGGATGGTTATTCATCAAATATAGGTCGTTGTTGCAAATATAATTGTAAGTATTCGGGGTTCAAATCTAATGAGTGTCATATTTTCATGCAAAAGTTATTACTGCATGTAATTCATAAGCTTTTACCATCGTACATTGTGGATGCACTTTCTTCCCTATCAAACTTCTTTCATGACATTTGTTCTTTTACCTTAATCTGTGATAATTTAAACATTTTAGAAAAGTCTATATTCCGACTGATGCTTGTGTTCAAGACATGTTTTCCACCAATGTTTTTTGATTAAATGGAGCACATGGTACTACATTTCACCGTAGAATGTAGGTTAGGGGGCCCTCTTAATTATCATTGGATGTATTTTATTGAGCGAATGATGGGATATATGAAACATAGAGTTCGTAATAAGGCGAGGGATGAAGGTTCGATTGTGGAACGTTATGTAGAATAGGAGATGTTGAATTTTTTTTCAGTTTACTTTCATTTTAAATCCAACATGGTATATAATCAATTTATCCGTAACGAAGTTGTGTGTGGGTGACATGAAGATCATAAATTAGAATTGTCCACATATCTTATTGAACCGCAGGGAACCCGATCTGAAATTATTTGATGGATGATGAATAATATCTTGCGGAATAATATATGTTATTCGACTCACCAGACGTTCAACCTTACATAGAAGAGGATGAAACTTATGTCAAATGAAACCAACCAAACATAACTCCGGAAGAATAAGAGATATTGTTAAAAACCAAATTCAAAATATGGTTTCGGGAAAATGTTTAGAATGATGACGTGAATGGTTCATGTTTTAGAACCATAATTTTGGGACCGGCAAACACGGTATTATTTTGTCAAACTTGCAAGGTGAATGACTACAAATTTCGGACCAAATCTACTTCAAGTAGTAGTTCGGGAGTTATGGTCAAATATGGTTCACATGATAATATTATTAACGATTATTATGGTCAATACAAGAAATCATCAAACTTGATTACCAAAATAATCTAACCCTTCTGTCTCACTGCAACCATGAGCAACTAATTCTTCTTTATAATGATCTATAGTGCCATATCAGGTTTAACTTTTACTATGTACAACTATTTGAAACCGTCTACCTTTTTACCAACAAGTAATTCAAAAATTACACCAATGGCTTCACACAGAACAAGATGTTTACAAGCACCATATATGATGTAGGTTCATAATATGATATAGGTTCAGATTAATACAATAACTTACTTTAATTTAACTAGGTAATTACAATTAGAAATCTTTTTGGTATTTTTGTGACAACCAAATTGTACACAAATTTGAATACCAAAATAATTTTTTTTATAAAATGTCCTACAATATTTAAATTTATACCTTCCACGCTATATTTAAGTTTATGTTTACACAAAAGGAAACAATTTATAAAAAAAGTGGGAGGGGTTTATATTGTGTATTAAAAGTGAATCAGATTTACAACCGGATTATTATAACATATCAGGTAAAAAAGAGAACAATATATAGTAATTAGATGCATACTTCTACATGCTAAGTCTTCTCGGATTTTTAAGAATCTTCCATGTTCTACGGATATTTTACCGTACTTACCCAAGAAGTACTTAAGAAAGTCACCATTATCTACAGTCTACTGAACCTGAAATTTTAAGTTCATAACGAACCACGTGTGTATTTTGAGTACACATCAAGTTCATCACTTTAATAACTAAAGAATACTAGAATGTGTAACTAACTTTCCTTCCACAAAATAATTGTCTCCTTGTTTCTCTAATATACCCCGGAAAATAAAAAATATTTCAAGAGAATGTAATAAAATATTATATATTAAAAAATATGATATTAAAAATTATAATTAAATTTATATATAATGCTTAATAAAAATTTATACGGAAAGAAATATTTGTGAAAGGGCCTAATAACCTTATACACATTATAAATCAAAAAAAAAACACCTTGTAACCCTAAAAAATATCCGTGAAAATAATATTTAATTAGGTGTATCAGTCTTTTACGTTCAAACCTCCTTTTAACAGTTGATAAGTTACACTTTTATACGTATGACTAGCTTAAAACCAAATTTGGTTCGATGTACCTAATAGTATATAGTTTTTCAGAATTTATTTTGAAGTTATAAATTTTATATATCTAAAATTTTAAATAATATTATTGAATAATATATATGTATGTGTGTGTGTGTATATATATAAGCTAGAGTTAAGTTTTATGGAGACAACCTTTTTATTGGAGACCTTGACGACTACTTATGTTCTACAAGTAAAATCTTGCATAAAAACATTGTGAAACGTATTATTTTACGGATCTTGTTCTGTAAAGATCATTATTTTATTTAAAACCTTCAATATCATATATGTACTGCATGTAGAACATTACAAAATATTTTACTCTACGAAACATGTTTAGTTTGCAAAACATTTCTTCAGTTTGCAGAACATACACATAATTTTTAAATGAATTCAAAATATTCTTAGAACATACTTCACAAAATAATAATTTTTAAAGTGTTTTGATTGCAGAACATAGGTGGTCTCCGAGGTCTCCGAGGTCTCCGATGAAATAGCGGTCTCCATAGAATTTTGCTCATATAAGCTATATGTTAGTGTTAATTGAAATAAGTGTTATTTTAAATTTAAAATAACAATATTATAATTGAAATATAAATACCTTTAACATGAATGATTAGTATTTTTATGTATTTTTGTTCGACGATATTATACTAATAATGGACTAACTAATTATCCCTATTTTCGTATTAAGAAAATACTATATACATTACAGGAATGAAAAAGAGACAAATAAACCAACCAAACATACCATCAAATTTTAAATACTTCATTTAAGGATGTAAATGAGTCGATATGCTCACGAACACTTCGGTATTTAATTCAAAAAAAGTTTGGCTCGAGTTTGGTTCAACTTTTAAACGAGTTGAACATGAACACAACTTTAAGGTTCAGTTTTAAATGGGATGAACTCTAGCACAATATAGTTCGGCTCGAAAGTTCGCGAACAAGTTCGATTATAATGTTCATCAACAAGTTCTTAAATATAGTTCTTCAATTGGTTCGTGAGTATATGCACGAACATAATCATTAATAAAAGTCATGAATATGTATATGGATTAATACTTATACATGCTCATAATTATTTTAGGAACACGTTTATGACAAAATATTTAGTGAATAATTATTTATATATTTCTCTATAGATAAATTTGGCAATTTATTTTAATCCAATTATCTTGTTATTAAATTTATAAATATATGACATATGCATGACTTATATGACTAATTTATGTGAATATTTTACTTAAAATTTATTCATGTCTTCAGTTAGTAACGTAATTTATTGAAAATTAAGACTCTTAGTTATTTAAATTTATATTTTTAGTTTGTACTGTTACTAAAATTTTAAGTTGATAATTATTTATTATTTTAAAAAAAACAAGTGAAGCACAATCAAAAATTTGGGAATTGTGTTTTATCAAAAAAATATTGGTAATATGGGTCGAAAATGAACCCTAAAGAAATAAAAACAAATCATATTAATTAGACTTGGAATTCATATCCAAACCCCAATACAGACCAGGTTAGTCAAGGTATGTCACAGACCGAACAACATCCACGAATGAAGGATGTTCGTGTATAAGGCCTAATACGTCTAAAAGACTGGAAACGTAACATCCAATATGGACACTAACTTTTACATGGAAGGATCTAGAATCTATTACCTTATTGGAGTCCTAATTTTCTTGTAAGTTTGAGACTTTCCCACCAAGTCTCCCAACACTAATCTAACCATAAATTTATCCACTATACAAAGGGCTCTACCCATCAACCTAAAGTTACGTTTTTCCATGATTTTCTACAATAGAGAGATACGTAGGCTTCTTACGAGGACGGGCAGTAGTGAACGCGAGAGCACCCACTAATGCTCGAAAACACAAACCATAGCATTAATTATTAACGAAGTCCTAGTTTTTATTCAACGACAATTTGAATTATGAGAACGAGTTCGTAAACTAATATGTTGGTGATCAAGACTTCGTGAACAACATTGATGAGTTTTTCGTTGAACTATAGTTCGTGAGCTAGCTATCCGTGAACAAGATCGTGAATAATCTTTTTCGTAACGAGTCGATACATGAGAAAAAAATTTAATTCGATAAAAGTTCGAGCTAAAGTTCGAGTTTGATATATTTTTAACAAACTAAAACATGAACAATTACAACCCTAGTTTTGGCTTATCTAACCCATTTTAAAGAGTACATAATATCTACCGGCCAATTAGGTACATTTTAGCTTTTTTTCAGCCCACATCAATCTTTTAAGAATTATCTTCAGTTTAAATTTAATTTTGGTTTTATCTTAGATAAATACTATACATTATTTTAAATTTAATTTTGGTTTTAGTTCAGATTAGTACAATACATTTTTTTTGGTTTTAAATTTAAATTTAATGCAACACTAGGTTTGGTTGCATTATATTATTATTGTGTTGCAGTATGTCCCTAATGCAATGATTTGTATTGTTGCAGTTGATGGAAAAAACCCTTGCATTATGCAACACCCATTTTTTCTTACAAATGTCAAAAATAGGCACATTGCAACACTTTTTTGGCTTATTTCCACATTAAAAAATATTGAATTTAAGAATTTTGTTCTATTTTTGAAACTGATTAACATGATTTAAAATACACTCTAACCAATGTAAGTTACTTATATCGGTGTTATTTTGATCGCTAAATAAAATTTAAATTAATTAAAATTTAAAATAATATAAATTCAACATATAAAAAAAGAATAAGAACTTAAAGGAATTTTAAGCTATTATTAGTGAGGCCAAGAAAACATGTTTCCCGGAAAAAAATTGGAAGTAACGACATTGATAAATTTTAATTAATAAACATTGTTTAGTATAATCAGCAATGATCAAGTGTAACATGAACCTGTATTCTATTTATTAAAAAAATAGAAAATAGTTGAGAAATAGATTTGCTAAGCAAGGCCCACTCCAAACTCAAACCAAAGTCGAAGAAACCTATTTCTGATCCATTTTACAACCCTGTCCAAATATCCATTTCTAGATCCATCTAGAATATTCAATAATCATTTATAAAAGAAATCTTCCCCTTCCTTTCCTCTGCCCATCATGTAGCACTGTTCTTTATTGTTCACACCTTCTCTTTCCCAAGTTTTTTGATATTTAAAATAAATATTGTTTATGTGGCTTTGAATATATCATCAATAGTAAAGTTATCACATTTGTCTTCTTTAATTGGAAGTTTCTCTTATTGGAGGTTGATGTGAAGAGGGTATAGATCTATCAGTTAAGACCTCAATGATTATTACAAAAGGTTATTTGTAGTTTTATTTATACATAGAGACCGACACTATAACACATGAATCTGTTTGTTCTCATAAAAAAGATTTTTCAACATTGTACCTAATCATTCCCACAAGCCCACAATATCAATTAAAGGTATGACAAAAAAAACTAATCCTTATATTTTTGTTTATTATTTAAACCCAATTATAATTTTTATCAATTCTGATATAGGTAGCCTTGTCCTCTATTCAATATTAAAACAATTTAATATGTATTTATTCTCCCAAATCATACACTTTCTAAATATTTATTTTCTTTTGGATATGTTGATCAATATTTTATTCTCAAATCTTCACATCATACTCTTTGTTCAATATTTACAGTAAAATAATGAAGAAAGTGCTCCTCAATATATTATGCAAAGATGTTGTTATCCTACAGGTATTTTATACAATATAATACACTAATGAAAATATATAGTTTTATTTGCTAATGATTTTGATGTGAACACATGGAGTCTAGCTATTTTTTTAATTGCATCCTAGTAATTAGGGAATACCAGTGGGACCATTTTAAAATTCAATTTGTGTATTCTAGCATATTCCTTTATTCAAGTGTGTTTTTAAGTGTTGTGTTAAAGTATATGACAAGATTATTACCATTAATGTATTTAGAAATGATTGTGGGAAGTAGTTTAAAAGATAGTCTCTATCTTACAAACCATTGTAAAACTTGGATGTTGTAAAAATGATTCATGAAAACTCTTTTCATAAAAATAGTTAAACTAACATTATTTCATTAAAAAATTATTAGCTATTACTAAAAACTAAACCGATGCTAATGACATTGACTATTAGTTAAGGATGCCAACAACAGTTTTTGGAAGATCATCAGTTGAGTACATATCACGAAGATCCACTGGACCAGATGCAACTTCCACAGACATCCAAGGTGCTATTGCATTTGCAGAAGGAGAAACAATTGGCTCGAACTCCATTTCTAGAAACACTAGGATGATCAATAAAAAGTGTCTTGGGTTTGGACGCGCGTTCTTGCAAAGTTGATGCTGCCAATTAGGGATTTTTTAATTTTAGAACATAAACCTAGTTTCTCTTCTTATAAATATTCTATTGTAATTTTGAATCCTTACCTAAAATATGGTGAAAGATAAATAATAAAGTGGTCTTTTGTAATAGGAATTTTCAAATAATGTATATTTTTTTGATGTATGATTATTTTTCAGTTTTGAGCTTTTTGGGTACATGGCAAGTGGAAACCTTATTTCAATTTAATGTTTTTAGAGTCAGTAAATATGAAAAACTAAATATTTAAATAAACCTTAAAACATTATATGATGTTACAAATTTATAATTTTGGTTGAATTAAAATTAAGGGTTGTTGTCCATCACACTGTGTAGATCCAAAAAATTTAATATGTGCCAAATTCCATACCTATTGATGTACTAATTAATGATAAAATGAAGTTGAAATATTATTTTGACAAATCATAATAAAGGGGAAATCTAAAAAGAAACAAGGCCCTAATTAGCATATTTAACACCCATACAAGAATATGTAGATAAACATTTGTCATAAGATATCATAAAGTATGTAACAAATAAGATGAGATGATATAGATAATCATAGACAAATTAAAATACAATTAAACTATGGTACACTCATCAACAAATATGATATGGCCAAATCATAACCATGGCCAATCGCACTGCCACAAAAGTATAATGTTAGTATATCCTATATCACTCTAATATTTCAAATAGTCATATCTAAAATGAATAAATTTTAAAATTAGTAAAACATATGTTTAAATATTTTGAAAGAAAAATGAAACAAGTATTTAAATATTTATAAACAAAACTAAATATACTATAATACTTTGGAACATAACTAACATTTAAAATAAATTTCAAGAATCTGAAAGAAAAAATAGTATATTTTTTGTGGTTACCTAATAATTTTAAAGACCGATAAAAAATATTTTTAAAGTTTTATAAAATATTTAAATTAATTTCAAGAATTAAAATGGGTGAAACAAATAAGAATGGAACGATTAGAATGAAGCAAGTCAAATTGTTGACGGATGAATTTGGTAATAATTAAATTTGAGGTCCGCCGCGGGAATCAAAATTTACGATGGTGGTTCTTCTATGGAAAAGTCATCGAAGTATGGTGGTTGTGATGAATTGGAGGCTGAGATTGCTTAGGATTGGTGGTGGCTCCTGAACGGTCTCGCTTCTCACCCCTTGCAATTTGCCTACGTATCCCTATTTATAGGGAATCAAGCCAACGTAGGAAACCTACAAGAACCGTTTACTACTAGCTTTAGGAATGTCCGCCCATGAGGCCCAACCACAAAGGCCCAAGGTTCATCCATGACTTCAAAATTTCACGGATAAGGGATCTCCTCGGCAGAGGATAACCCTTCACTACCCGCTGTCTCTTTAGTCCGTGGACGCAGGTATAGCCTTGGTTTCTCGCAAATATGGGACGCATCCTTGTCCCCCGGATAAGGAGCCCCTGAGATTGCAGGATAAGTGATCCCAAGCTTTTGGGTGAAAGGTGCACGATACTCCAAAATCTCCCAACGAGGACACACGAGAGTTTACCTCACATCCCTAATATATAATAAATATGTGTGTATGATTATTGCATGATTATTATTCCTTCTTGGAAATTTTATGATTATAAAAACAAATAAAGTTTAATTCAAGAGATAAATTAGTGAAACGCTCACTGGTCTTTTACTAAAAAATGTGATTTATGATTAAAGGCCAATGTGGGCCAATGTTTTTATTCGCTCAACTATTTTAAATAAATAAAAATGTTTTTGAAATCATTTAAAGATTGTTTCTAGAGGTTTCTTTGATATGATACTTGGAAACCTATTATGATACTTGTTGGGCATTTTTGGCCCACTCTTGCTTTGTGAATTCTTATTTCTTTCGGTATCAATATGGATAAAAGTGAATAGCCCTTAATAGACAGCAGAATTGGACAAATCCCAGCTGAAGGAAGTTGGAGATATCAGAGCGAAAAATATGAGAAAGTTAGTAAAAAGGTATCAAAATTTTATTTAGTTTTTATAAATTTTAGATGGGTAGATTCTTGTTTCATACCATAACCTGTAAACGATACGGAATTGAGGTGTTATAAGTGTATATTTATTTTAATATACAGGTTTATATTGTTGAAAGTTATTTAATGACACCCAATCCTGACCCCGGAATTGGGGATGTTACAGTTGTTATCAGAGCTACAGGTTATTGGTCCCTGAAATAAGAATATGTAGAAATTAAGATAAGATTGACAGTACAGATAAGATAGGAAAGACTTTAAGTAAGCTTATATTGAGTTTGAGTTGATTCTGAATAAGATTATCGAATATGATATTTATTACTCATATAAGATATTGTTAAGATAAGTGTGAGGCGAAAATATCGGCGTTATAGATATATTGAATACCTAGATCCTATAGTTATGAGGAGTCGACGGTTCGACAGATAACGGGTAAAATCCCCTAATTTGTATGTGGTTTAAAATGGATGTGGAATTGATTCTTTCAAGAATTGGTAAAATAAGAGACAAATGAGGTTTAGTATGTTCCGGTTTAGGATCGTGTAGTGGAATATAGCTAATGGCCTTTAGCCAAAAAAGTCAAGCAGGGAATTAAGGCTGCCAATTTTGGAGGCCCTTTTAACGGTTGGTCCTAGATATTGGTATGAGATTTTTTTTTCTATTATCATCCAATTCTCGGGCGCCGTGCAAGGAACGACACTTACCTTAATCGATATAATGAAGATTAACAAGAAGATACAACCTTATCTACAGATAGAGCGTTGAATTATTCCAATTGGTTGTAACTATGACATCAGGGATGATGATGAGAATATCAAAGATAGTATCAGATGCCAGCATTGAAGTTAAAATTATGAATAAGTTTGTATATAACGGTAAATGAAGTTTTCATTGACTAATAAAGGTGAAATGGACCTAATAAGGAGTAGAAGATAAACACAATGGAAGGACTCGTAAGTGGCCGTTTCCTTAATTAGGCACCTTATTGATAGATTACGAGAATAACAAACAATTCATATAGTAATGATGACCATGTGTGCGATTTTTAAAATTTTAAAAAAAGTCTTCGAAAAAGACTTCCTAACAAAGTTTCTAAAAGATATTTAAACAAAATGGGTTTTAAAAATTGGTTGCTGAATTACTACTTGAGTTTCCTATTTGTTTTAAGAGTTAGATTATCGAGAATAATACTTGATCTAGACTCAGTATTGATAATTCAGAGGGCCAAGTTTAAATTTTCCCGACAGAAGAGTGTAAATCTTGTTTAATTATATCAACAATAGAATAAATATGCGGAAGAATTATTTATCCAATTCATGAAAATATTAAAGTTTAAAGGATTTGTTGATTCAAAAGAAGCTAGAGTATGGTTGAAGAGGATTCAGAGATTTCAAGATTTTTGAAAGAAGTATATTATTACTATCAAAACAGTTGATATGTTGCATGATCAATGGTTATTCTATACGTCATAGACGAAATTAGAAGTTATAATTGTAAATCCCATAAGATCGCAACTATGATCAAGTTATTAAAGTATCAAATATGAAGGCATGACGCTAAAAATACAAGACATACATGGCAGGGAGGAAGCGAGAAGTTATGACTACAAATCCAACGAGAAGAAAATTATGGTCGGATTGTTAAAATGTTAGAGGTATTTTCAGAAGACTCCCCAACATTATTATCTGACTTGGATTTGGACCTACTGATCAAACGACCCGTGAAAGTACACATAAGTGAAGGGTGGATGACGACCAACGCTATCATTCTTTTCTATAATACGATATCATATACTCTTCTTGATTGTGCATGAGCTTCTTTCAGTGATAAGTTATATGAGGCAAAAAGGAAAGAAAATTTATTATGTTCCTTTAAAATCATTCCTTCTTCAAAATACTTCCTTCTAATTGAGATAAACAGTGTTATAGTGTGATACTTTGTATGAATAACGAAGAGTCTGGTGGGACGCCACCTAATCATGTGTTGTATACCATATAGTATGAAAGACTGGCCATCTTGAGTACAAATATGGTTGTCTCATTCATATCTAAATCATCACTCGTTCTTTCTTCTATATTCATGATTTATGGATTTATAGACCATTTCAATTATTTTGTTGTACTATTGTTCTTCATAAAGTTTTCCAATCAGAATCATATACACAAATCCCACCCCTCTTGTGTGCCTTGGAAGAAATAAATTAATGAGGTACAATAGATGGAAGAACATATTGAGTATGGATACCATTTCAACCCAATAGATGGTGTACATTTATGCTCAAAGAAGAATTATTATACAAATAACATGGTTGTTACGGGACATCGAATCAGATGCAGATATATATTATACATGATTGGTTTATTGTGGAAATTTTAACACAGCGTTATATTGTGTTAACATAACACTTTTCGAAAAAAATTTTTGATGTGAAATGGATTAGTTAGAGAACCGTATTAGGTAAATTAACCATAAGAATAAGAAGGTAAAGTCATGTACACCAGATAAGGAAAATGATTGATTGGAGAGCAGAAGCGAATGAAGAACTTCTTAATAATAACCAGACAAGCGATTAATATATTGCGAAGATGAAGCACACCTCAATCCGGTGGGAGATATGTGTCATAAAGATTCGAGAATCGAAGAAATTCTAATTACAAAAAAATTTCGAATATGTTCCTCGAGAAATTGTTAGGCTTCTAAGTTTAAGCAAATGGTTATGGTAAACTTGATATTAGAAACTGAGCCAGCGACGAAGGTTCCTTAGTGAAAGACATAAGTAGAGATAAATAACTAGTGATCCAATTGCGAAATCTTTTATGAAATAATGCGTTAAAACCAAATGAATCTTCAAAAGACTGTGACAATGTTGGTTGAGACCATGTGTTGGTTGTCAAAAGTTAAACAAGTTAACTAGTAAGAATAAAGTTTTTGAGAAATAGTAGAATAATTTGTAATGATATTCTGATACGATCAGAAGAAATGAGAAAAGGTATGAATATATTAAGAGTTGTTCGTTATGATCTTAAGTTAAATTAGAGATAATTATTCTGGTGGTTACTGATATATGTGGTTTGTAGTATGTTATGTCTTATAGTATTATGTAATGAGAAGTTTGGATGGTGGCAGTTGATTGGTATACTTGTTGGTTAATTGATGGTTATTTGGGTGACTGTTGGTTGTTTGCATGATTTTTGGTGTCGGCTTGAGTTCGATTGGTAGTCAGTAATACAGAGGAGATGCTACCCAAATTTTCGGAAAATAACCTACTTTTAAAGATAGAAAGTATACTTCTGTATGTTATCGATATCCATATTGATACCTGAAATGATTGCGATCTCGGTTCTTGATAGTGGTTCTTACAACCAAATCGACTTCATATAATTGGTTTTGAATTCATCTAACTAGTCATAACTTGGTTCAATTGATCAATTAAAAAGCGCTAATTGATTAATTTTATCAACTAATGGTCAGTTAGATGGGAATCGATTCCAATAGAATTAAGTCAAATTTTGATGTGATTTTCAAATACGAAATCAAAGCAATGATGAATTTGGAGGAAGTAAGGACACTAGTAGAATTCAGAAGTTTAGTGGAATTACCGCGATGTTACTACAAATGTACGAGGCATTATGTGGATGAATATGCCCTTTGCAATAGACAAGGGAAATATAAAGTTATTTGTATAGATGAGTGAGGGGAATGTTTTCAAGAACTAAAATTCAAGATAGAGCAAAACGAAGGAAGGAATAGAATGCAAAAGGGAGGTTGAATAAAAAAGAGATTAGTAACTACACCAAATGGATGTTGTTAGATGATCAAAGAGATTTTATCATCTGTAACCAGGTTTTATTAAAGGACTTGAAGGTATACCTATATAGAATGACGATGTAATGAGAATTACACCGGAATACCAGAATACTCGCGAATACAGGTATCCGACATATGGTAGAAATTAATAATGAGAGTATACGAGTAAAAGATGTGGAAGCATCGGTTATTGAAGGAAAAAGTATGCAAAATACATAGACTCTAACAAGTTAAGATATTTCTTCATCTAGAGAAAGTCAAATATGAGACAAGGATGCGGGTTAAAAATTGATTAAAGATGGTAGTTATAGTTGATTGAAGAAGATAATTAAATGATTAATAGTTAATTGAGCAAGACTAACGAGATAGTTGACAGTCTCAGTGAAACAAAAGGATGGATTTTTTTAATTTTATCAGCAAGGATAGAAAAATGGTTCAAATACTTATGAACTAAAGGCTTTCATTCCGGAGTTAGCCACATGAATGGTTTATTTTATGAAGAACCGATCAGTACTATTGAGAAAAAGTACTCACTTATATTAAAAAGAAATAACGAGCCATGAGAATAAAGAACTTAAACAGGATAGGAAGTGGAATCAAAAGGATGATAAGGAAATGTTAACTTGCCCAGGATGTAAGTACGTGATGGATATCGTGGGTGCTAGAGCTAAAGTGAAGAACGTAATGAAATGTCTATAACTTGAAATAGGGATATCAATCTAAGAATACGATTAAATATTGAGAGATAAAAGGAGATATTGATTGACTTGATATAAAACCGGAGAAGGTAGAACATGTAAGTAAATGATATGACTACCGAAGAATCAAGGCCAACATTAAAGGAGGGATATATTATTGTAATCGTTTTGAAAAATAATACATCTCGTTAAGGGACATTGTAGTGAATTTATTGGAGAACCAAATACCGGTGAAATGTGATTTGATTTATTATTGATAGGTTAATCAAACCTAATCCTTTTCTTTTATTAATTCAATTCATCCGATAAGTGAATTCGTTGCTGCTTGAAGAGCTTGTAGTACATCATCAGATCCAGGAATTGATTGTAGATCACCAATAATATTTGAATCGAGATTTGACAGAAGTATTTAAAATAAAAAGAATCATGTCGAACCAGAATAGTATGTACCACTCCTAAATGAACTGGCACCACGGAAAGCAGAGCTAAAGGTAAGAATTTAGTAAAACATCGATGACTCGAGAGATTCAAGTTGTTTCCAGAATATGATAAAGAATAAATATTTAGAAGAAGACTTTCTGATAATATGACGTGAAGACAAGAATAAACGTTATATGTAGTTGAACGTCAAGGAAGGACATTACGATTAATTTTTATAACACAACCTTCTAGAACCAAACAAATGATAATACGTGTTAAAATATATGGGCGATGTATCAAGATTAATATATTTATTCTAAATAGTAAGATATTTTCGCTTGACGAATATATTCGATTGTAATTCAAAGAATATTATGGGATGGCAATAAATTCGTACGTCAATCATATCTAGTTGAGAAGAGTAAGGGAACGATTAAAGAACTTTAAATGTTATTCGAAGCAATCACAAGCTAGGTTAATTGAACAAAGAAATACGTGGAGAATGTAGTTAAAGGACCGGTAATTGTTGGAAGTGTTTATGAGCACGAATTATTAGAATTAGAAAGAAAAGAAAATTAGTATATATTATGTTAGTCCTTTTGGGACAGTAAGATAGGAAGGAAGATTGTAAGTGAGTTGGCTTTATCGCCACACGTAAAGCAAATTCATAGGGTGTTTATATGTGTATAGCCAGGAAGAGTAAATTTAGCTCTATTATATATATAAAATGGAGACTTGAGTTAGATGGTACGAGCAACTGGTAGAATATGATATTAGCAAGTGCCTGTTGAGTAATTATTGTTATAGTGGGTTAAAGTTTATGGAAAAGTTGTAAGGTTGAGAAGTCAACTTAAGAAATTTTAAAGGAGATACTTAAAAGTATCATTATATATTTCTTAGCATGATTTTGAGGACAAAATCCTTTCAAGGGGGAAAGGATATAATGACCGAGAAATTTATGATTGTTTTGTGATATATTAAATGAGTATTATGTGAATTATGCTTTTATAAAATTGTGATTGGTCATAAAAGGTTATCTGTTATGTGTTATATGTGTTCTGTGTGTTTCGGGTATTTCATTACGTGTTAAATGGATTTAAATTAAAATTTATACTATCTAGGTTTTGTTTTAATAGCTGATGATTCATATATAATTATTGGCTTTATTTTGCATCATTTGGCGTATGCAATATTGATTTTTTGAACATTTAGTTAATTTAGAGTATGTTTTATTTCGTGAAAAATGATCTTTCCGGGCCCCTACAAGGACGTCAAAGTCCACAAAAATTGTATTTTTGTTTTTACAAAATTATGTGACTATCAAATATTCATTATTGTTGCATATTTGAATTATTCATAATTTTTGAAAAAATTTGACATAATTTTTGTATTAGTTGGATTAAAAATTATTCCCCGTTAATTATTAATTTTCGGCTAATTATTTTTATTAAATGATAAAATTAGGCCCTAAATAATTTTGGGGGTAAGGTTTTTTTATAACTATAAATTCTATTTAATTTTTATTTAATTATTATTTTATTATATAAAAATCAGAAAAATAAATATAATTTGAAAATTCTCTGAAAATTGTTCTTGAATATTCTTGAGAATCAAATCCAAATTTGGAGGTGATGTGGATCTCATAAATCAAATTCTGAGTAACCGTTGTGAAGCCCTTTATTTGTTCTACCCATTTCAATCATCAAAATCACAAAACGATTGGTAATTCTTTAATCTCGATTTTATGATTTATACTCGATTTGGGGCTTTTTATTTTTGGGGTTATTCAATGAATTTGATGATTGCAATAGCTTCCTGATAGGATTTTGAATCGATTCATGTATTTTCTTGCACCAAACGATTACTGGAATAGTGAAGTGGAATTCTTGAAGCTTAGATTTTTTTTATTTCTGATTTCTAAATTTGTGTGAGTTGGTTTGATGATTTTGATTATAATAGTTAATTGTACGTGTCTATAGCTTTATTTTAACATCTGAATCTGTGATTTTGGTTTAGTGTTGCCCATAATCAGACTTTGGTCGGAAAAGCTCGGTTCTTCACTGGCTTACATGGCTATTTTGTCAGATGTGGTCACGAATTAGTCGTTTGTGATAAATACCGGCATAAATGAACTGCTGGAATGAGTTGGAATATGATTGATATAGAAACCAAGCAGAACGACCCAGTTTCTGGCAAAAATCGAAGCCGCCGGAGAAGTTTCTGATGACCGGAATTCTTCGCTGGTATCTGGGTTCTTGATAACCCGTTTCGGTTCTTGGTAACCCGCGAGGTGACCTGGGTTTGACCAGTTTTCAATCTTTTTTTCCCCAAAACAAATCCGAAACTCTGTTTGTGGGATTTTGTTTTAAAAATAATTTAAAACTCTAATTTTAAATTCAAAAAATTTGATTTTTAATTCAAAAAATTAATTTAAGTAAATATTTTAAATAATTAACTAAATTATTTTAATTTTAGAAAATTAATTTTCTTTATTATTTCCAAAAAAATTCAAATTGAATTTAATTATTTATAATTTAGTTTAATCAATTATTTATGGATTTAATTAATTGATTAATTCATTTAATTAATTAATTTTATGTATAGATAGTTAAATAAAATGTAATTATTTATAATTGAGCAAAATAATGATTTAAAATCATTTTGAGCTTTTAAAAATTATATAAAGCTATTTAAATTTCAATTAATATTATTATTAATTGAATTATTCTTATTTTATTCGTAATAAATAGACCGTTCGTCCGTTTAATACGAAACGAGCGCGTACAGAATCAGAAAAATATCGTGCTTCGATTAAAAATACGTTCAAGACATAAAATATTTCGTTTCAAAAGGTCTCTTGAGTTTGTCAACGATTTTGAGTCGCGAAACTATCGAAAAGTCGTATTTCGACTAGGTTTCACTTTTAAACATACCAAGTGAAATGTTTTGACGAACTGAGTTATATGTTATATGAAATCTGTGATACGTACCTTATGTATTTACCTGTTATGTAAATTATGAGTCCCCATGTCTATTAAACTTTATGTGATTGAAACTGATCCTTATCTGTTATTATCGGGTGGTTAGATGATAAGGATAAACATTTAATAGACAATTATATATTGTCGGTTAATTAAAATAGTATCTTTTATGATAGATGCACCTAGTTTAAGGTATTCAAAGCCATACATTGATAATAAAAGTAAGCTTGATTTTGCGTGGTAATGAGACGAGTGGATACAGAGTAGAGGTGAATATAGAATGATAGCTAAAAGTTAGAAAGCGGATAAATTGAGGCAACTATTCCTAAACTTTCTTCTAATATACTGCAAATATTTCTTCCCTATTCTAAATTCAGAATAGTTAAATGTCTTTATATTTCGCTGTAATTACTCTTAATTATGTAAGTACCTTTTTTGTTCTTGTTCCTTAGTATGAATTGTGATCTCTTGAACAAATACCCATTATTTTGGGTTATTTGCGAAGACTGAATTAGGATATTTTGAAATCAAAGTGATTTGACATCAAAATAATCTATGGACTGTATGGTTACGACGAGGGCCAGTGATGGACTAGACCCTAAGGGCCAGAGATGGTTGGACCCTTAATTACGAAGGCCATAGTGCCTGGGTACCTTATATGTTGGGGGGTCTATACAGATGGATATAGATCTCCACTGTATCTTGACTGATCAGCAGGGTATAGTGCTTATGTTGGTTCTAATATCCAGTATAATTTATCGTTGATCTCCATTAACAGAATTCCTTCTTGGAAAGTTTATGATTATAAAACCAAATAAAGATTTAATTCAAGAGATGAATCAGTGAAACGTTCACTATTCTTTTACAGAGAAATGTGGTTTATGATTAAAGGCCAATGTGGGTCGAATTTTTATTCGCTCAACTGTTTTAAATAAATAAAAATGTTTTTGAAATCATTTAAAGATTGTTTCCAGAGGTTTTTTTGATATGATACCTGGAAAACTATTATGATACTTACTGGGCATTTTTGACCCACTCTTGTTTTGTGAATTCTAATTTCTTTCAGTATTAATGAGGATAAAAGTAAATAGCCCTTAATAGACAACATAATTAGAGAGATCCCAGCTAAAGGAAGTTGGAGATAACAGAGTGAATAAGTTGAGAAAGTTAGTAAAGAGGTGTCAAAATATTATTTATTTATAAATTTTAGAAGGTTAGATTCTTGTTTCATACCATAACCTGTAAATGATCCAGAATTGAGGGGTTATCTGTACATATTTTTTTAATATACACCTATATATTATTAAAAGTTATTTAGTGACACCCAATCCTGATCCCGGAATTGGGGATGTTACATTTTATACATAGGATATACGGCTTATACATGGGAAGACCTAAAATATTTTAGCATGCGTGATTCCCTTTGGGTAGTAAGGCATTACATATGTAAAAATATGTATGTTGATATGTGGGAAAAGGATGAATTTGAGTAAATACTCGATTCCTGGATTAGGTTTGCTTGGGTCTATGAACCTGGATGGATAGGTTCGTATGAAAATACGAGTCTATAAGATTTCCGCGGGTGCATGTTGATCTAAGGGAAGTTGAGATAGTGTAGATCCTGTGAAGTTTTGCATAAGTATAGTCGGAGTGCGAGGTACTTGCACAGGGAATAGGGGCTTGCAGGGAAGCTATTAAGTTTAAGGACTTACGAAGATGTAAGTTCAGGTTTAAATATAAACTATGGGATAGAAATTGGAATTAGAATTGGAGTGGGAAATAGAGGTAGTCATAAGACTATAGAAGATAACAAAATAAAATGATAAGAGGTAATCCTGATCTATTCTAATGTTTAATTGCATGCATAAAATAAAAGATATAAATTATTAGATTAGTCTTTCCGAGTAATGGTAAGTAAGCTAGCTTTGATATAATGTTACATGATCGGTTCGTAGCATAACTTCAGCTAGGGGTACAAGACTGTTATGGTACCTCAATTAAGAAGCTTTATGCGTGAACAATTGATTACCTTAGTCTCTTTTTAATTAGACTAATATAAAACTGGTTTGTATTAAAAGGGAATTTCAATTCATTTAGCTAATTTTTAAGTTTCATTCAAAATTTGCATAATACAATCATGGGGACCATTGCTAATATAGTAGGTTGAGGTTTGCATGTAAATAAGCTATTTTTAGGTATAACTATGCATATGAACCTTAGCAGGATTAAACTTAGAACTCGTGCAAGTAGCAAATATCCGGTATGCTATTAAGAAACAAATTATGAAATTTGTACTAAAGGATTTTGTTGGCTGAAATTGCTTGAAGTAAAAGAATATTTACAAGTTAGGAAAATATTTATGAAATTTTCATTTGGTTTTAATTAAGGTACGTAGATTACATTTAAAAACAAAAATAAAATGTTGAAGAAAAGGTGTGCATGATAGCCATATCTTGGTAAGGATTTTGAGTTTATTATTGGTCATTTATTCTTTAGCTATTTTATGGATAAAAGTTCACTTTATAATTTAAAGGTTAGGTCTATGAAACTTTCCTTTAGGGAAGGTACGTATAATGACCTGAACCCGGATACGTATTAAGTGTTATTGATTATAAATGATAGGTAAGGTAGGCTCAAAATCGGGAACTCTAGGCTTTGGTCGCCTTCAAGGGGCTTTACTTGGCTAGGGTTGATGAGAATTAGATTAATTTTACCATGGTAAAAATCTAAGTCATTATGAAGGTCTTTGTACAAACATCCCCAAGTAAAATCTTATAAGCATTACTTGTATAATTTTCTTAGACTAGTATAAGTGGGGGTTAGTTACAAGACCTAGGAATAAGGTCTGCACCTAGTTTGGCTCCTAATAAAGTACATTTCGGTAGAATATAAAATCTCATGGAGTGGATAGAGTACGTTAAAGTGGAATCCGGGCATATGTTATTCAAACTTAGAAAAGAACTGAGGGAATCGTAAGGCTTAGGTTTATATACGTACCTTAGGTTTGGCTTTTGGGTAAAATAAATTAAATTGCTTTAAGTTGAGAAATATTTTTTTCCTTAGAATAGGAATATTAAACTCACTTATAAATTGAATGTCTGACATCTTTTTATGTGTGATAAGAGCAAAGTTCTATGGAGACCACATTTTTTTGGAGACCTTGAAGACCACCCGTGTTCTGCAATTAAAACACTATGAAATATATTATTTTGTGAAGTATGTTCTACGAATATCACTAATTCATTAAAATTATTGAAAATCATTTAAGCTCAATAAGTATAATGTGTATGTTCTGTAATTTGAACAAATATTCTGCAAACTAAACATGTTTCGTAGAATAAAACATTTTGTAATGTTCTACATGCAATACGTGTATGATATTAAGATTTTGGATAAATTAATGATCTTTGTAGAACATAATTTCAAAATTAATATATTTTGCAATGTTTTTATGTAAACTTTAGTTTGCAGAACATAAGTGGTCTCCGTGGTCTCCAACAAAAATGTGGTCTCCATATAACTTGACTCTATGTGATAATAACTTATATGTGCTTATATCCAATACATTAGCTGCAATGTACTATATTTATACCGGGTGATTGCTTATGTATGCATATTTATGATATCTAACATGATGCATATGGAATATGACATTCTATTATTTGACTGGTTATTAATCATTTTATGTGTTTTATTATATGTTGAGCTACCCAACCTGTGGAATTAGCTACGGTATATAGACCGCTAACATGATAGGTTCAAACAAGAGCATGAACCGTTAATGAAAGTCTGATAAACAAGTACGGAAGAACATTACACTTGATAAATTATATCTGCTCTCACAAGACGATTTCCAATGTAGGGTTCAGTGATGTACCTGAACTTGAGCGTAAAGCAACGTCACAAAAAAAGAGATAAGTTCTAATCTTACATTTCTATATATTTGGTATCATGCATGATTATTATCCCTTTATTAAGTTACTATATCATTTTAGAAAAGGTTCTCAGTGTGAACCTCATCATTTCAATTGATTGATTATCTATCTTAGATGCGCTAATGTTATATAATTTTGAGGCATGAAAATTACATGGATTTGAACACAATAGATGATTATATCATGAACATTTACTTACCTCATGCATAAGGTTTAAAATTATATTCAAACTTGCTAGACATACTAGCAACTTGAGGAGGTCTCTGTAGCCCTCCTGTGGTCCCTCTTATAGATTTGGACATGCCCCGTAACATATATAGACACAGTTTAGAAAAGCTCCATGATATATGGGCACGATTTGGCAAAGCCCCATGGTTTATGGGTATCATTCAAAAGTACCAGGAAAATTATTTAACACCCTAAGAGGAACATCTGGATGAATGGTTGATAACATCTGAAAGTTATGACAATATGTCTGGAAGAGTATGTTCACCAAGGTTCTACTTGATTGCTAAGGTTGTTATGGTTTTACATATATACATACATTCATTTCGACATGTATATTTACACTGGCATCTATGCATTATATAGGCTTGAGCTACATTTGTTATATGTGTGAGCAACTTAGCTCATGTTTCTAATCATTTCTTCGAGTCATTTTTATAAGTACAGATTATGGAAGAGATAAGCAGCAGCATAATGGTTCGAGCTTAATGTGCTATTCAAGAGGGATTCTCGTATGAAGATCAACTTCGGAGAAGAAAAGAACATCACAAGGAACACGGAAAAGGAATTCAAAGAACAAGGATCTTGGAAGCAATCTCGTTCAAGGAAGTAGCGGGGGTCGTGTTAGGGACTCTAGCTTTAGCTCCAACTCAAAAATAAAGAGCGTGGGATTATGTTAAAAAGCTAATGATACACGATGTGGAAGCTATGACTTTCTCTGAAAAGGATAATGGAAAATTGAACCTCGTATTTTTTCCAGATCCTATTGCATTTTATGCTTCAAGGAACCGAGGTGTAGTTGTTGTGCCCAAAATCTTGCATGGGCTCGATTTAAGGCCATAAGGAGATTTAACCTCGATGACATGGTTTGGTGCAAAGTTGGCCCAATGATTGATGGTTGGAGGTACTTATACTAAGGTGCAATGTACCAGTTGAAGTTGCAGCTTACTGAGAGAGGTTTTCCTATCTATATAAAGATGCAGGCCACCATAGGAAGTTAAAGCTGACTAGCAGAGGTTTCACTGGATTCTGGGAAGGCAAGAATGGTTGTGGAAGGTGTTGTTGCCCAGCAGGGGAAGTCTTGGTTAGGCAGGTGAGGTGCTGGATGCACAGTGGCAGCTGATCAGGCTGGAAAGGTATTGGAATAGGTGTAGAAGCACACCTCCTGGGCAAAACTAGTATTTAACAAGGACTGTACCTCCTAAATTAAAAAGAATGCACTCTATCTTCAAGGAGTGGCTTCCTAATGCATTTCAACCACTAAAAAACATGGTGATAACTCCTATTAAAGGATATATACCGGATTTATTGGATAATTACATTTAACTATAGACATATTAAGTTTTTGAGATAACTACTGGCTAGGACACTAGAAGCTCACTTGGAAGTGGTTGAATAACATTGGACACATAGAATGGCTTATCAAAACGTGGCTTTTCCATCAATTAAAGGAGTCCTAAATCTAAGAACTACATGGGACTTGATTACTATAAACATAGGATATGTAAGCACTTTGCAAGGGTTAGAAAATATTGATTCTTATTTTATTTTACAAGGATCATGTAGAAAGTGGAACAATAAGCATATCTTGGCATCACCCTTAGCCCTATAGGACTTACTCCACCTCCCATGCACGAAAATCTTTAAATCTCAGTCCCAAAAATGTCAAATATCTCACCTACTCCGGCTGGCGAACCCGGAGCTTTATACATATGTGCTAGCTTAAAACTAAATTTGCTTCTACGTACGTAATAGTATAAAGTTTTTCGGAACTGAAATTGAATTAAATATTCTAAGATATTAATTTTATATACCCAAAATTTTAACAAATATTATTGAATAATATATATTATATATATAAAAAAGCTATATGTTAGTGATAATTTGAAATAAGTGTTATTTAAAATTTAAATAATAATATTACAATTGAAAGATAATGATTTTAACATGTATGAATAGTATATATTGATGTGTTTTAGTTCGACAATATTATACCAATAAAGACCAACGAATTATCTGTAGTTTTATTTATAAAATACTATTAGATATTACAAAATGAAAAGGAGAAAAATAAAACCAACAAACAACCATCAAATTTTTAATATTGCGGTTAGAGCTGTCAACGAGCAGATACGCTCAGGAACACTTTGTTGTTTAATTTAAAAATAATCGGCTCAAGTTCGGTTCAACTTTTAAACTAGTCGATCATGAACACAACTTTAAGTTTCAATTTTAAATGATATGAACTAGAGCACAATATAGTTTGGTTCGAAAGTTAGCGAACAAGTTTGATTACAATGTTCATGAACAAGTTCGTAAATATAGTTCTTCAATTGGTTCATGAGTATTATGCACAAATATAATCATTAATTAAAGTCGTGAATTGATATGGGATTAATACTTATACATGCTCGTAATTATATTGCAAACACACTTATGACAAAATATTTAATGAATAATTATTATATATTTATCTATAGATAAATTTGGTAATTCATTTTAATCGAAATATTTTTTTACTAAATTTATAAATTTATAACATATGTGTGACTTATATTATAATATATGACAGATGGTACTTTTGTGACTATTTATTAAAATATTATGATGTATCCAACTAGTAACGTAATTTATCAAAATTAAAATTCTTAGTTATTTAAATTTATATTTTTAGTTTGCACGGTTATTGAAATTTCAAGTAGATAATTACTTATTATTTTTTTTAAAAAATAACTAAAATCAAAATTTTGGGAATTGTGTTTTATCAAAAAAATATTGGTGATATGGGTTTAAAAATAAACCCTTAAGACATAAAAAATTTGCATTAATTAGACTTGGTATTGATGCATGCCCATTTTTCTTGCATATGTCAAAAATAGGTCCATTGCAACACTTTTCTGGCGTATGGCCACATTAGAAAACATGGATTTAAGCATTTTAGCGTAGTATGTAAGAAATATAAATTATTTATATACCTTTTATTTTGGAAAATAATAACATATGTTATTTATACTGGTTTATTTTTATTGCTAATTAAAATTTAAAATAAAACCGATTAATAAAATAAATAATATATGAAAAGAGCTTAAAGGGATTTATAGCTAGTATTAATAAGGGCAATAAAATATGTTTTCGGTAAAAAAAAGGGAAGTAACGGCATTTACAAACTTTAAGTCATAAGTTTAATTTGATTTGTCTTGTATAATTAAAATATTTAACTCTAATATAAACAAGTCTTCTATTTATTAAAAAAAGTAGAAAATAATTGAGCCCATGAAATAGATCTCCTAACCGAGGGCCACGCCTAGCCCAAAAATCAAACAAAAGTCCAAGAAAAAAGATCATGATTATTTCTAGTCCATTCTAGAACCCTGTCCAAAAATCCACATCTAAATCTTTCTAGAACTTTTAATAATGATATATAAAAGAAATCCTCCCATTCCTTCCCTTGAACATCGTGTACCACTGTTCTTTTGTTGTTTATGATATTTAAAATAAATATTGTTTATGTAGCTTTGAATATATCATCAATAGTAAAGTTATCACATTTGTCTTCTTTAGTTGGAGATTTCTCTTATTCCAGTTTTATGTGAACAAGGTACGGATTTATCACTTTTGACCTTATTGATTATTAGAAAAGCTTAATTGTAGTTTTATTTACGCATATACATTTATGTGATTATTTTCATTAAAAAAAGATTTTTCAACATTCTACCACATCATTGGAACAACTAGACAATATCAATTAATGGTATGACCAAAGAAACTAGTAGTTATAATTAAGCTCCTAATTTGAGCCCAGTTACAGTTTTTTATCAGTTGTGATATTGGTAGTGTTCTTCTCTATTCAATATTAAAAACAAAATTGATATGTATTATTCTCTACGAAATCATAAACTTATTATTATTTATTTTCTTTTGGATATGTTGATTAATATTTTATTCCAAAATTTTTAAATCTCACTTTTGTTCAATATTTAGAGTGAAACAATGAAGAAAGTGCTCGTGAATATATTTACGCAAAGATGACCGATATCTTACAGGTATTTTACATAATATAATACACAAATGAAAATTTACAGTGTTATTTGGTAACTACTATGGCTCTATTTGGAAGTGCGGTTGAAAACTGCTGTACAGTGAGAAAAAGTGCTGGTGGAAAAAGTGCTGTCACGAAAATTAGATGACTGTTTGGTAATTTTTTTAATTTATTCATATTTTGAGATATAATATATTAAAATAATGTTTTTGAGAAGGTTTGATGACGAAACTGATAGAAACTTCTTACAAAAGCTGAAGATGAGGGGACATGCTTTTCCAACAGCAGCTTTTAGACGAAAAGCTTTTCAGATAACAGCTTTTAGAATTTATCAAACACCGTTCTGACAGATTTTTGTTTCTGACAGATTTTCAAAAAGCTATTGTAGCTTTATACAAGAGCAATGTAAAAGGTTACAAAAAGTGTCACCTTGGCTATATGACCTGAAACCCATGTCTATTAACATATGTCTAGTAGTGAATCATTTTTATTTTGTGTTTTGTTAGCATGTAGGTGCATCTGTGAATCTGTTTTATTATGAACTGTAGCCTAATTTGTGCCTTAATTATTCAATAATGTTTATGGGCGGGAAAAGCCATATAAACAATATTATTTCTTTGTACTGATATCCTTCCATTTTCCAGGCCAACGTCTTATTCTTCTCATTTAATTCAAAGAGAAGAAAAAAACAATATAGGCCGCACTAAGAAAAGGTGAGCTTTTAGGTATCTCTATTTTTCCCTTGACCTTCACAAAGTTCCATTTTTACGCGTGTTATGTTTTTGAAAGGTTTGTCATTTGAGTTCCGTTTCAATTGTAGCCTTACCGATTCCTTTCTTGCTGAGATAGGCACATAGATTACACCAGATACTCTTTAAGCCTAATAAACTCCAAGATGGTACAAAGTTGGCTTATTTTGTCAACGGAAAGGTTATGTATGATTTATGTTACACTTTATGATACTTCTGATGGCTTTCTTCTAATTTTATAATTTAATAAATTTAAGTTTGCAGGCTATATGTACGGGCTACGAGCAGGGGAATGGAATAGTCTATAGTCACTGCTATAGAAAATTAGATTTATTTTCTTCATACGGAATTTTAAACTCTGGTCAGCGTAATTTCTTTCGTGTTCCTTTCAGACTCACTTCCCTACTCTTGCTTTGCTAATGGATGATTCATTACATATTCTTTACATATTGGAACATTTATATTTTACATAGTGCGCTGCAAAAGCATTTTAGATCATGCCCAAATATAACTAGAGTGTCCATTACCAAGGACGACGAAGTTTCTTTGACGAAGTTTGTTTGAAGGGGTGTGTGCACCTTCAAAATTTATATTTCATTGAAAAGTAACTAATGAAGTCAAATACTTGTCTTTTTGCTTGATTCCTTCGTGGGTTTTGATTTATGTTGCTTTTGGGGTGCATCATTGCTTATATGGATTTTGGTGATACTAATGGTCTCACTATTGTTGGTTGGTGTTTGATGTCAACAAGTTATGAATGTGGTTGATATGTAGGAAATGACTTATATAATTAGAATAATTCATGATAGATGGAGTATTTAAGAAGTTGTCGATATTGAAATTTGACAATTGTTTAAATGATCGTTAACTTGATAATAATGCTTCTTCTTGTTTGGAGCTTGTTAGCTTTTAAGTTTTTTATATTTTAGTATCGTTGGCAAGTTTTGACTTACTATTGGTTAATTTATCAGTTTTGTTTTTGTTGGTTTGGTCATTTGGTTTGTTGGATATGTAAATATAACATATCACTTCAAATGTGTAAACTGATGTCTATAATAACAAAATAAAATAATTAAAATGTGTAATTTTGTTCCTAAAACTAGTGTATATAATGGAAAATAACATCGGCTAGAGAAATTACAAACTCATGTTAAAGCTAATATACTATTGCTAAACACTGCTTCTTTTGCAATTTTTGACATCAGTCTGTGTACAAAAACGATGTCTGAAGTGGTCTTTTACAACGACACAAAACCGATATAAGGAGAGGGACCTTTCTCCACCCACGAAGACATCAATTCATTTTTTTAACATCGGCTTAAAACTGATGTATATTGATGTATTTCTAGTAGTATATCCTTTATATTTTGTGTTTTGTTAACAACTGTTTATTTTGAAAAATTCAGCTAGATATTGTAAAAGATCACATGTTCTATAGTTAATAATTAAATAGATAGTAGTGGTTTTATACTATCAAAAAATTTGTTGACTTATTTTTTGCAAAATTGATTGTATTACAAATTTTCTACAGTAAGACCTCAACAAGATACATGACGCTCAGCAACGAGATAAAATAGTTCATCTTATGGTCCCTTTAATGTTTTTGCTTGCAAGCTTGTAAATAGGCTCCTACGAATGATGTTCATGCATCTAGTCTCCTCAAATTGGCTCTAAGTATATGTCTATATATAGTTTCGAAGATTGGTGGTCACTTGGTACTTCGATATTCAAATCCACCAACCTTAATACTTTTTTTAAATTACTTTCTTAAATGAGTGACTCATTCCTCAAACCACTCATTTTTATGCTTTTAACCATTCTTATTAATCATTCTTAGTGTAATATTATTGAATGTATTGGTAGATAAGTAGACAATATCGTATTCAATGATTCTACTTAATTAATCATTTTAGTGAGATGTTATTGAATGTATTGGTAGACAAGTAGAAAATATCGTATTCAATGATTCTCCTTCAATCTAATCCCCATTCTCAGCTAGTTGCACATATTACGTCTTCCTGGGTGTCACACATTTACTTGCCCTCAAATACTCACTCCTTGATGAGGTGTGCTGGTTTTTGGGCGGAAATTGGCCTCCCGTGCTTTATTGTGCGATTGGCGCAAAAGCGAGTCTTCAGCGACAGATGTTGTGACTTTGGTAGTTGTAAAAGACCTTCTTGTCTTGTCACATGTAATCGCGTCATCTAAGGAGCTCGAGGACCCTTAGCTACATAATTTGTTCACCCTAACTATGATCCCAGGTCAGGTAGGACTAACATTAAGTTTGAGTATATCAATAAGCGGAAAAAAGAAACTTACAAGGATTCCCCAGTAACGGAGAGCGTACCGGGAATAAGAGAACTTGAAAATTGGTGGCTCTGCCATTCGAATTGTAGTCTGGAGAAGTGTGTTCAGCGACGGACCAAGTCCCCTGGAAGGGTTTACCAGAGAGGGTAAGAGCCCCGTTGTGCCCGGACATTGTTGCACCACGAGGCGCTGTCTACTTATTTTAGGGCTTCAACTTCATTTTCATTAAGGCATTCCAAGCCCAGACACTTGTCATCATCAAAGGTCACATCAGTACTTTCCACAATTTTCTTATTCTCTAACACTTAAACTCTATAGGCAGTTCTTTCCAACGAATATCTTAGAAAAATAGCTTCAATACTTTAGAGTCAAATTTTCCAACATGTTCATAGTTGATTTTAAACACAAAGCATGTGCTTTCAAACACATGCAGATGATTATAGTAGTTTTCTTTTTGACAAAATTGAGTAGGGTGACTTGTCATGGTTTTTGTTGATTAGATATATGTTTTGAGTTTAGCATATAATGTTAACAGCTTCTTCCCAAAAAAACTGTTGGGAAATTAACATCTTGCATTGTTCTTGTAGCCTCAGCTAGAGTTCTATTTTCCTTTCAACTAATTTTCCGAGGTGTTCTTGCAGCGGAGAAACTCTTCAACATGCCTTTGTCTTTGCAGAATTCACTTAAAAGTTGTGTTCCTCAATTATGGTTCATTATCACTACTCAAATTTTGTATAA
>NW_027417719.1:0-69234 GCF_009905375.1 Apium graveolens | reverse complement strand
AAATCCAGAGGAGAATTATGAAAGAAATGAAAAAACGGGACACCTCAATTTTTGCTCCATACCTCGTGTACTACCCCCTACGAGGATTATTCGGAAACCGAGTTCCATTCGTTTCAGATCCGATTCACTTCCGGACGACCCCGAATGAATGCGAATGCAATTTCATAAATCCATAGGAAATTATGAAAGAAGTCCAAAAAACCCGCCCAATTTTTGCTCCATACCTCGTGTACTACCCCCTACGAGGATTATTCGGAAACCAGTTCCATAAGTTTCAGCTCCGATTCACTTCCGGACGACCCGAATGGACGCGAATGCAATTTCATAAATCCATAAGGATAAATTATGAAAAAATTGAAAAAACGGGCCCTCAATTTTCGATCCATACCTCGTGTACTACCCCTACGAGGATTATTCGGAACCGAGTTCCATTCGTTTCAGCTCCGATTCACTTCCGGACGACCCCGATGAACGCGAATGCAATTTCATAATCCATAGGGACAAAATTATGAAAAGAAATCCAAAAAAAAAGGGCCGCCCCAATTTTTGCTCCATACCTCGTGTACTACCCCCTATGAGGATTAATCGGAAACCAAGTTCCATAAGTTTCAGCTCCGATTCACTTCCGGACGACCCCGAATGGACGCGAATGCAATTTCATAAATCCATAAGGACAAATTATGAAAAGAAATTGAAAAAACGGGACACCTCAATTTTCGATCCATAACTCGTGTACTACCCCTACGAGGATTATTCGGAAACCGAGTTCCATTCGTTTCAGCTCCGATTCACTTCCGGACGACCCCGAATGAACGCGAATGCAATTTCATAAATCCATAGGGACAAATTATGAAAAGAAATCCAAAAAACGGGCCGCGTCAATTTTTGCTCCATACCTCGTGTACTACCCCCTACGAGGATTATTCGGAAACCGAGTTCCATTCGTTTCAGCTCCAATTCACTTCCGGACGACCCCGAATGGACGCGAATGCAATTTAATAAATCTATAGGGACAAATTATGAAAAAAAAATAAAAAAACGGACCGCCTTAATTTTTGCTCCATAACTCGTGTACTACCCCCTACGAGGATTATTCGGAAATCGAGTTCCATTCGTTTCAGCTCCGATTCTCTTCCGGATGACCCCGAATGAACGCGAATGCAATTTCATAAATCCATAGGAACAAATTATGAAAAGAAATCCAAAAAATGGGTCGCCTCAATTTTTGCACCATACCTCGTGTACTACCCCCTACGAGGATTATTCGGAAACCGAGTTCCATTCGTTTCAGCTCCGATTCACTTTCGGACGACCCCGAATGAAAGCGAATGCAATTTCATAAATCCAAAGGGACAAATTATGAAAAGAAATCCAAAAAACGGGACATCTCAATTTTCGCTCCATACCTCGTGTACTACCCCCTGCGAGGATTATTCGGAAACCGAGTTCCATTCGTTTCAGCTCCGATTCACTTCCGGACGACCCCGAATGAACGCGAATGCAATTTCATAAATCCATAGGGATAAATTATGAAAAGAAATTGAAAAAACGGGACACCTCAATTTTTGCTCCATACCTCGTGTACTACCCCCTACGAGGATTATTCGGAAACCGAGTTCCATTCGTTTCAGATCCGATTCACTTCCGGACGACCCCGAATGAATGCGAATGCAATTTCATAAATCCATAGGGAGAAATTATGAAAAGAAGTCCAAAAAACGGGCCGCCCCAATTTTTGCTCCATACCTCGTGTACCCCTACGAGGATTATTCGGAAACCAAGTTCCATAAGTTTCAGCTCCGATTCACTTCCGGACGACCCCGAATGGACGCGAATGCAATTTCATAAATCCATAAGGATAAATTATGAAAAGAAATTGAAAAAACGGGACACCTCAATTTTCGATCCATACCTCGTGTACTACCCCTACGAGGATTATTCGGAAACCGAGTTCCATTCGTTTCAGCTCCGATTCACTTCCGGACGACCCCGAATGAACGCGAATGCAATTTCATAAATCCATAGGGACAAATTATGAAAAGAAATCCAAAAAAATGGGCCGCCTCAATTTTTGCTCCATACCTCGTGTACTACCCCCTACGAGGATTATTCGGAAACCGAGTTCCATTCGTTTCAGCTCCGATTCACTTCCGGACGACCCCGAATGAAAGCGAATGCAATTTCATAAATCCATAGGGACAAATTATGAAAAGAAATCCAAAAAATGGACCGCCTCAATTTTTGCTCCATACCTCGTGTACTACCCCCTACGAGGATTATTCGGAAACCGAGTTCCATTCGTTTCAGCTCCGATTCACTTCCGGACGACCCCGAATGGACGCGAATGCAATTTAATAAATCTTTAGGGACAAATTATGAAAACAAATCCAAAAAATGGGCCGCCTCAATTTTTGCTCCATATTTCGTATACTACCCCCTACGAGAAATATTCGAAAACCAAGTTCCATAAGTTTCAGCTCCGATTCACTTCCGGATGACTCCGAATGGACGCGAATGCAATTTCATAAATCCATAGGGACAAATTATGAAAAGAAATTGAAAAAATGGGACACCTCAATTTTCGCTCCATACCTCGTGTACTACCCCCTACGAGGATTATTCAACAACCGAGTTCCATTCGTTTCATCTCCGATTCACTTCCGGACGACCCCGAATAGACGCGAATGCTATTTAATAAATCTATAGGGACAAATTATGAAAAAAAATCAAAAAAACGGGCCGCCTTAATTTTTGCTCCATAACTCGTGTACTACCCCTACGAGGATTATTCGGAAATCGAGTTCCATTCGTTTCAGCTCCGATTCTCTTCTGGATGACCCCGAATGAACGCGAATGCAATTTCATAAATCCATAGGAACAAATTATGAAAAGAAATCCAAAAAATGGGCCGCCTCAATTTTTGCACCATACCTCGTGTACTACCCCTTACGAGGATTATTCGGAAACGGAGTTCCATTCATTTCAGCTCCGATTCACTTTCGGACGACCCCGAATGAAAGCGAATGCAATTTCATAAATCCAAAGGGACAAATTATGAAAAGAAATCCAAAAAACGGGACATCTCAATTTTCGCTCCATACCTCGTGTACTGCCCCTTACGAGGATTATTCGGAAACTGAGTTCCATTCGTTTCAGCTCCGATTCACTTTCGGACGACCCCGAATGAAAGCGAATGCAATTTCATAAATCCATAGGGACAAATTATGAAAAGAAATCCAAAAAATGGGACACCTCAATTTTCGCTCCATACCTCGTGTACTACCCCCTACGAGGATTATTCGGAAACCGAGTTCCATTCGTTTCAGCTCTGATTCACTTCCGGATGACCCCGAATGAACGCGAATGCAATTTCATAAATCCATAGGGAGAAATTATGAAAAGAAGTCCAAAAAACGGGCCGCCTCAATTTTTGCTCCATACCTCGTGTACTACCCCCTACGAGGATTATTCGGAAACCAAGTTCCATAAGTTTCAGCTCTGATTCACTTCCGGACGACCCCGAATGGACGCGAATGCAATTTCATAAATCCATAAGGATAAATTATGAAAAGAAATTGAAAAAACGGGACACCTCAATTTTCGATCCATACCTCGTGTACTACCCCTATGAGGATTATTCGGAAACCGAGTTCCATTCGTTTCAGCTCCGATTCACTTCCGGACGACCCCGAATGAACGCGAATGCAATTTCATAAATCCATAGGGACAAATTATGAAAAGAAATCCAAAAAACGGGCCGCCTCAATTTTTGCTCCATACCTCGTGTACTACCCCTACGAGGATTATTCGGAAACCGAGTTCCATTCGTTTCAGCTCCGATTCACTTCCGGACGACCCCGAATGAAAGCGAATGCAATTTCATAAATCCATAGGGACAAATTATGAAAAGAAATCCAAAAAATGGACCGCCTCAATTTTTGCTCCATACCTCGTGTACTACCCCCTACGAGGATTATTCGAAAACCGAGTTCCATTCGTTTCAGCTCCGATTCACTTCCGGACGACCCCGAATGGACGCGAATGCAATTTAATAAATCTTTAGGGACAAATTATGAAAACAAATCCAAAAAATGGGCCGCCTCAATTTTTGCTCCATATTTCGTATACTACCCCCTACGAGAATTATTCGAAAACCAAGTTCCATAAGTTTCAGCTCTGATTCACTTCCGGACGACTACGAATGGACGCGAATGCAATTTCATAAATCCATAGGGACAAATTATGAAAAGAAATTGAAAAAATGGGACACCTCAATTTTCGCTCCATACCTCGTGTACTACCCCCTACGAGGATTATTCAACAACCGAGTTCCATTCGTTTCATCTCCGATTCACTTCCGGACGACCCCGAATGGACGCGAATGCTATTTAATAAATCTATAGGGACAAATTATGAAAAAAAATCAAAAAAACGGGCCGCCTTAATTTTTGCTCCATAACTCGTGTACTACCCCTACGAGGATTATTCGGAAATCGAGTTCCACTCGTTTCAGCTCCGATTCTCTTCTGGATGACCCCGAATGAACGCGAATGCAATTTCATAAATCCATAGGAACAAATTATGAAAAGAAATCCAAAAAATGGGCCGCCTCAATTTTTGCACCATACCTCGTGTACTACCCCCTACGAGGATTATTCGGAAACCGAGTTCCATTCATTTCAGCTCCGATTCAGTTTCGGACGACCCCGAATGAAAGCGAATGCAATTTCATAAATCCAAAGGGACAAATTATGAAAAGAAATCCAAAAAACGGGACATCTCAATTTTCGCTCCATACCTCGTGTACTGCCCCTTACGAGGATTATTCGGAAACCGAGTTCCATTCGTTTCAGCTCCGATTCACTTTCGGACGACCCCGAATGAAAGCGAATGCAATTTCATAAATCCATAGGGACAAATTATGAAAAGAAATCCAAAAAACGGGACACCTCAATTTTCGCTCCATACCTCGTGTACTACCCCCTACGAGGATTATTTGGAAACTGAGTTCCATTCGTTTCAGCTCTGATTCACTTCCGGACGACCCTGAATGAACGCGAATGCAATTTCATAAATCCATAGGGAGAAATTATGAAAAGAAGTCCAAAAAACGGGCCGCCTCAATTTTTGCTCCATACCTCGTGTACTACCCCCTACGAGGATTATTCGGAAACCAAGTTCCATAAGTTTCAGCTCCGATTCACTTCCGGACGACCCCGAATGGACGCGAATGCAATTTCATAAATCCATAAGGATAAATTATGAAAAGAAATTGAAAAAATGGGACACCTCAATTTTCGATCCATACCTCGTGTACTACCCCTACGCGGATTATTCGGAAACCGAGTTCCATTCGTTTCAGCTCCGATTCTCTTCCGGATGACCCCGAATGAACGCGAATGCAATTTCATAAATCCATAGGAACAAATTATGAAAAGAAATCCAAAAAATGGGCCGCCTCAATTTTTGCACCATACCTCGTGTACTACCCCCTACGAGGATTATTCGGAAACCGAGTTCCATTCGTTTCAGCTCCGATTCACTTTCGGACGACCCCGAATGAAAGCGAATGCAATTTCATAAATCCATAGGGACAAATTATGAAAAGAAATCCAAAAAACGGGACACCTTAATTTTCGCTCCATACCTCGTGTACTACCCCCTACAAGGAATATTCGAAAACGAGTTCCATTCGTTTCATCTCCGATTCACTTCCGGAAGACCCCGAATGCACGCGAATGCAATTTAATAAATCTATAGGGACAAATTATGAAAAAAAATCTACAAAATGGGCCGCCTTAATTTTTGCTCCATAACTCGTGTACTACCCCATACGAGGATTATTCGGAAATCGAGTTCCATTCGTTTCAGCTCCGATTCTCTTCCGGATGACCCCGAATGAACGCGAATGCAATTTCATAAATCCATAGCAACAAATTATGAAAAGAAATCCAAAAAATGGGCCGCCTCAATTTTTTCACCATACCTCCTGTACTACCCCCTACGAGGATTATTCGGAAACCGAGTTCCATTCGTTTCAGCTCCGATTCACTTTCGGACGACCCCGAATGAAAGCGAATGCAATTTCATAAATCCAAAGGGACAAATTATGAAAAGAAATCCAAAAAACGGGACATCTCAATTTTCGCTCCATACCTCGTGTACTGCCCCCTACGAGGATTATTCGGAAACCGAGTTCCATTCATTTCAGCTCCGATTCACTTTCGGACGACCCCGAATGAAAGCGAATGCAATTTCATAAATCCAAAGGGACAAATTATGAAAAGAAATCCAAAAAACGGGACATCTCAATTTTCGCTCCATACCTCGTGTACTGCCCCTTACGAGGATTATTCGGAAACCGAGTTCCATTCATTTCAGCTCCGATTCACTTTCGGACGACCCCGAATGAAAGTGAATGCAATTTCATAAATCCATAGGGACAAATTATGAAAAGAAATCCAAAAAACGGGACACCTTAATTTTCGCTCCATACCTCGTGTACTGCCCCCTACGAGGATTATTCGGAAACCGAGTTCCATTCGTTTCAGCTCTGATTCACTTCCGGACGACCCCGAATGAACGCGAATGCAATTTCATAAATCCATAGGGAGAAATTATGAAAAGAAGTCCAAAAAACGGGCCGCCTCAATTTTTGCTCCATACCTCGTGTACTACCCCCTACGAGGATTATTCGGAAATCAAGTTCCATAAGTTTCTGCTCCGATTCACTTCCGGACGACCCCGAATGGACGCGAATGCAATTTCATAAATCCATAAGGATAAATTATGAAAAGAAATTGAAAAAACGGGACACCTCAATTTTCGATCCATACCTCGTGTACTACCCCTACGCGGATTATTCGGAAACCGAGTTCCATTCGTTTCAGCTCCGATTCTCTTCCGAATGACCCCGAATGAACGCGAATGCAATTTCATAAATCCATAGGAACAAATTATGAAAAGAAATCCAAAAAATGGGCCGCCTCAATTTTTGCACCATACCTCGTGTACTACCCCCTACGAGGATTATTCGGAAATCGAGTTCCATTCGTTTCAGCTCCGATTCACTTACGGACGACCCCGAATGAAAGCGAATGCAATTTCATAAATCCATAGGGACAAATTATGAAAAGAAATCCAAAAAACGGGACACCTTAATTTTCGCTCCATACCTCGTGTACTACCCCCTACGAGGAATATTCGAAAACCGAGTTCCATTCGTTTCATCTCCGATTCACTTCCGGACGACCCCGAATGCACGCGAATGCAATTTAATAAATCTATAGGGACAGATTATGAAAAAAAATCTAAAAAATGGGCCGCCTTAATTTTTGCTCCATAACTCGTGTACTACCCCCTACGAGGATTATTCGGAAATCGAGTTCCATTCATTTCAGCTCCGATTCTCTTCCGGATGACCCCGAATGAACGCGAATGCAATTTCATAAATCCATAGGAATAAATTATGAAAAGAAATCCAAAAAATGGGCCGCCTCAATTTTTGCACCATACCTCGTGTACTACCCCCTACGAGGATTATTCGGAAACCGAGTTCCATTCGTTTCAGCTCCGATTCACTTTCGGACGACCCCGAATGAAAGCGAATGCAATTTCATAAATCCAAAGGGACAAATTATGAAAAGAAATCCAAAAAACGGGACATCTCAATTTTCGCTCCATACCTCGTGTACTGCCCCCTACGAGGATTATTCAGAAACCGAGTTCCATTCGTTTCATCTCCGATTCACTTTCGGACGACCCCGAATGAAAGCGAATGCAATTTCATAAATCCAAAGGGACAAATTATGAAAAGAAATCCAAAAAACGGGACATCTCAATTTTCGCTCCATACCTCGTGTACTACCCCCTACGAGGATTATTCAGAAACCGAGTTCCATTCGTTTCAGCTCTGATTCACTTCCGGACGACCCCGAATGAATGCGAATGCAATTTCATAAATCCATAGGGACAAATTATGAAAAAAAGTCCAAAAAATGGGCCGCCTCAATTTTTGCTCCATAACTCGTGTACTACCCCCTACGAGGATTATTCGGAAATCGAGTTCCATTCATTTCAGCTCCGATTCTCTTCCGGATGACCCCGAATGAACGCGAATGCAATTTCATAAATCCATAGGAATAAATTATGAAAAGAAATCCAAAAAATGGGCCGCCTCAATTTTTGCACCATACCTCTTGTACTACCCCTACGAGGATTATTCGGAAACCGAGTTTCATTCGTTTCAGCTCCGATTCACTTTCGGACGACCCCGAATGAAAGCGAATGCAATTTCATAAATCCAAAGGGACAAATTATGAAAAGAAATCCAAAAAACGGGACATCTCAATTTTCGCTCCATACCTCGTGTACTGCCCCCTACGAGGATTATTCAGAAACCGAGTTCCATTCGTTTCATCTCCGATTCACTTTCGGACGACCCCGAATGAAAGCGAATGCAATTTCATAAATCCAAAGGGACAAATTATGAAAAGAAATCCAAAAAACGGGACATCTCAATTTTCGCTCCATACCTCGTGTACTACCCCCTACGAGGATTATTCGGAAACCGAGTTCCATTCGTTTCAGCTCTGATTCACTTCCGGACGACCCCGAATGAACGCGAATGCAATTTCATAAATCCATAGGGACAAATTATGAAAAGAAGTCCAAAAAACGGGCCGCCTCAATTTTTGCTCCATACCTCGTGTACTACCCCCTACGAGGATTATTCGGAAACCAAGTTCCATAAGTTTCAGCTCCGATTCACTTCCGGACGACCCCGAATGGACGCGAATGCAATTTCATAAATCCATAAGGACAAGTTATGAAAAGAAATTGAAAAAACGGGAAACCTCAATTTTCGATCCATACCTCGTGTACTACCCCTACGAGGATTATTCGGAAACCGAGTTCCATTCGTTTCAGCTCCGATTCTCTTCTGGATGACCCCGAATGAACGCGAATGCAATTTCATAAATCCATAGGAACAAATTATGAAAAGAAATCCAAAAAATGGGCCGCCTCAATTTTTGCACCATACCTCGTGTACTACCCCCTACGAGGATTATTCGGAAACCGAGTTCCATTCGTTTCAGCTCCGATTCACTTTCGGACGACCCCGAATGAAAGCGAATGCAATTTCATAAATCCATAGGGACAAATTATGAAAAGAAATCCAAAAAATGGGACACCTCAATTTTCGCTCCATACCTCGTGTACTACCCCCTACGAGTAATATTCGAAAACCGAGTTCCATTCGTTTCATCTCCGATTCACTTCCGGACGACCCCGAATGGACGCGAATGCAATTTAATAAATCTATAGGGACAAATTATGAAAAAAAATCAAAAAAACGGGCCGCCTTAATTTTTGCTCCATAACTCGTGTACTACCCCCTACGATGATTATTCGGAAATCGAGTTCCATTCGTTTCAGCTCCGATTCTCTTCCGGATGACCCCGAATGAACGCGAATGCAATTTCATAAATCCATAGGAACAAATTATGAAAAGAAATCCAAAAAATGGGCCGCCTCAATTTTTGCACCATACCTCCTGTACTACCCCCTACGAGGATTATTCGGAAACCGAGTTCCATTCGTTTCAGCTCCGATTCACTTTCGGACGACCCCGAATGAAAGCGAATGCAATTTCATAAATCCAAAGGGACAAATTATGAAAAGAAATCCAAAAAACGGGACATCTCAATTTTCGCTCCATACCTCGTGTACTGCCCCCTACGAGGATTATTCGGAAACCGAGTTCCATTCGTTTCAGCTCCGATTCACTTCCGGACGACCCCGAATGTACGCGAATGCAATTTCATAAATCCATAGGGATAAATTATGAAAAGAAATTGAAAAAACGGGACACCTCAATTTTTGCTCCATACCTCGTGTACTACCCCCTACGAGGATTATTCGGAAACCGAGTTCCATTCGTTTCAGCTCCGATTCACTTCCGGACGACCCCGAATGAAAGCGAATGCAATTTCATAAATCCATAGCGACAAATTATGATAAGAAATCCAAAAAATGGACCGTCTCAATTTTTGCTCCATACCTCGTGTACTACCTCCTACGAGGATTATTCGGAAACCGAGTTCCATTCGTTTCAGCTCCGATTCACTTCCAGACCCCGAATGAACGCGAATGCAATTTCATAAATCCATAGGGAGAAATTATGAAAAGAAGTCCAAAAAACGGGCCACCTCAATTTTTGCTCCATACGTCGTGTACTACCCCCTACGAGGATTATTCGGAAACCAAGTTCCATAAGTTTCAGCTCCGATTCACTTCCGGACGACCCCGAATGGACGCGAATGCAATTTCATAAATCCATAAGGACAAATTATGAAAAGAAATTGAAAAAACGGGACACCTCAATTTTCGATCCATACCTCGTGTACTACCCCTACGAGGATTATTCGGAAACCGAGTTCCATTCGTTTCAGCTCCGATTCACTTCCGGACGACCCCGAATGGACGCGAATGCAATTTAATAAATCCATAGGGACAAATTATGAAAAGAAATCCAAAAAACGGGCCGCCTCAATTTTTGCTCCATACCTCGTGTACTACCCCCTACGAGGATTATTCGGAAACCGAGTTCCATTCGTTTCAGCTCCGATTCACTTCCGGACGACCCCGAATGAAAGCGAATGCAATTTCATAAATCCATAGGGACAAATTATGATAAGAAATCCAAAAAATGGACCGTCTCAATTTTTGCTCCATACCTCGTGTGTAACACCCCCAGATCCGGGGTCGGGGATCCGGGTCGTCACGGTCTTTCTTTCCACAATATCACTTCACTTAATTAATAATAATAACCTTATGCTGTGACCCCACACTAACACACACCACAACCCGTTATAGTCTCAGAGATGAAATTGAAATAAGTACAAGTCTTTGAATCCACAATTTAAAATTTTTACAACCCAAAATGATTACTTGATAAATTTACAGTTAATTGCCATTATCTGCCACAAGTTATAATTATACATAATTGATTCTCAAAAATAGAATGCCTGATCTACCAATAGATCTACCTCTGCAGCTATAGCAGCCACAACATCATCGGGAAGACGCGGGACGCTTCCCACGCGCTTGCGCTGGGTCTGCTGGAGTCTGGCCATCTTTCCTAACTGTTGTTGTGTGATGAAGAAATAAAGCAAGAGTGAGCCTTACAGCTCGCAAGATAATATATAGTGATAACAATAATATAAGTATCTAAATGGATACTTACTAGAATCATTTATCGTGTGTAAGATAATTACTAGTATATACTTACTAGTATATGAGCCTTCTCATAGTACTCATGAAAGTCTTGGTCAAAAGAAATGAACCAAGTTTGATATCTTAATGCGATGAAGTCGCAAAATATTCAGTATATATACATATATACTTTTCAAAATATTGGAAGTCCTCTTCCATGCATAATATACACAAAATCCCAGTGTATAACTGTATAAAAATATCGTTGCAAGGTGATCTCATATATCTAACCTTGTCTCAACGTTTTTCTGAAAATCTTTGTCATTCATAAGACAATTATTAATTAGATATAAGTTTAAAAGATGAGGTTACCAAATACCCCAATATACTTATATCTTTCCCAATACTACTTGAACTACCACCATTCAAGTTATAATCAGTTTCAAAAGTTCATCCCACTGATGAGACCACAAGATAAGACTTGAATAGATTCAATCTTTGAAATATTATTGAATGAAAAAGTTATGAGATACTTTATTTAGTCCCGATATATATATATCCACATATATATATCCCTTTAAACATTTCCTGGAATCTCTGTTATGCAAAGTATGAACAGAGTTCGAAACATCCAATGAATTTTGGAAAGGAAAAGAATTTTGGCATAAACCCGATATCTTGCTGATCAGGCAAAGATACCAATAAGTAACCTTTTCTACTAGTAGATGGACGAATTCCCCACTGGTCATCACCCTGGTCATAATTAAGACCTATGCTGGACTGCCACTCAGCCACTTATGCATTTGATGGACTCCCACTGAGCCACTTACACAATAATAGACCGTACCCCGGCCTGTCGCTTATGCCGACTCAATGAGAGGGGCTTACTTCCCGAACGTTGGGCAAGTAATCAATTCATTTACCAAATCTGCAACCTTGTTGCGAATATAAAATACACCACAGAGCCGGATTCCCCAGGTTTTGAGCGAGTATTTAAATCCCCTTAAAAAAAGAAGATCTTAAATATAAAAATGAGTTTTGGGATCCGCTCTGACTTTTAAAAATCATTTTGAAGACTCGAAAACACTTTAAAGAGTGTTTGGAGTAAAGCTGATTTAATGAAGTAAATCAGTCCCCAGAATATTAGAAAATATCTGAATATTATTAATTAAATAATATTCCCATAAAGAATAATCTTTATAAAAATAATTGAAGTAGAAGTATTAAAATTTATACTTGAAACGAGTATTAAATAACCAAAGATATACTTATATGAAAGTATTATCTTTATTTGAATAATCGAAAATAAGTTTGATTATTGACATCTTATTCTTTAATAAAATAAAGAATATATTTCAGCAAATAATCGGAGTCATAGATCCTCAAATGAATATTCAAATAATATTCAATAAATAAAATAAGCTGAGTCATAATACCTCGAATGAATATTATAAATAATATTCATTAAATAAAATAAATACATCCTCAAATGAATATTCAAATAATATTCAATAAATAATATAAAAGAGTCATAAGCCCTCGAATGAATATTCAATAATATTCAATAAATAATATAAAAGGAGTCATAAGTCCTCGAATGAATATTCAAATAATATTCAATAAATAATATAAAAGGAGTCATAAGTCCTCGAATGAATATTCAAATAATATTCAATAAATAATATAAAAGGAGTCATAAGTCCTCTAATAATATTCGAAATAATATTCAATAATAAAATAAAGTTTAAAGTTATCGAATAAACCTTATTCGATTAATAGTTTGGAAAACTATAACCATATATATATATATATAAATATATATATATATATATATCCATATCCATATATACAAGATTACTCGGGATCCTCGACTCCCGGTTTTAGAAAATATTTTCACCTTTTGGGTCCCTATACTAAGGGTATATGCAAGTTACCGCTATCCTCTAGCATAGGTATTATCAACTGAACCAACAGATATATATTTCAAGAATATGAAACAGGCATGCATATATACCATATCACATGCTACAATATATCGCAAGAATTTGCTAAATAACCAACATGCATCTATCGCAAGATAATGCATATACAAGTGTATACATCACAACAACAGTATAACGGATAGAATACTTGCCTGAGCGACTGGGGGTTACGAATGGCTCGGGACGAGTCTGGTAACCTATAAACAACAAGTAAGTTGGAATTAAACCAAAATCACTTGTAATTCTATACTTTAACTAACTTAGACTCTAACGCTTGTTTTGCGCTCACTGATTCGCTTAAGTCACTCGGGTACCCTCGGCTCCATCATTTTTAATAATTTAACCTTTACGAGTTTTAAAGCGATTCCTTCGCGAGTGACTTACCAACTGCCTAAAACACTTACCATAAATGTTTCATGCATTAATTAACCCTTTTTGGTCTTTAACCTACATTTCAAAGTAAGGCGAGGGAAAAAGTTTCGTCCGCGAAACGCCGTTACTTGAAACGGTCGTTTCTCCTAAACCGTAAATCGGAATCGGACGAACTACATATCAAAACGAAGCTCGTAACATGAGCTATCTAAACATGGCAGTGGTCACAATCTAGCAGGGGGTTCTCGGGTCCTAATGCTATGCACAAAAACAGTCCAAAGAAAATCGGACGTTACGACGGCTATGTTTACGTGATTTCCAAATTTTAACCCATTCACAAACAACCCAAATCAACCTCAAATCCAACATACAACCATCCTCCATCCTTATCACATCATAACAACCCCAACCAATTCAATTTAACCATTCATACTTATGCTTAAACTTTACTTTAATCATTCTTAAGTTCTTTTAAATCAAAACCACAATAATTACCATTCCATTTCACTACCATACCAAATCTCAAACTCTAAATCATAAAAACAAGCTACAATAACATCCTACTCATCAAAATCACCTTATAATATATATGAACCTAGGGTTTGGAAATGGTATACCTTCCTTGAAGTGGTGGGTGGAGCTAGGAAGCCTTAAGAAGCTTGGAGAAGTTTTAAGAAAGCTTGGATCTTCAAGAAAACAAGACAAACTTCAAGTTAAAAATCTTGAAAACACTATTCATTGTCTTCTTCATTGATTAAATGAAGAAGCTAGAGAATGAATTAATGGCTTAAACTCATGATATAGCCATAACTAAGCATAAAGATGGTTAGGGAATTTTCTTACCAATTAAGGATGCTTGGATCTTGATTTTGGAAATTTTTTTCTTTGAAAAAGGCAAAAAGCCGAGAGCTAATATGAAGAACAATGCCTTGGCTGATTTTTTTGATTTTTGATGAAATGATTTGCTAGTTGGTTGGCTTGGTTTTGTTTTTGATTTAGCAAATTACCACCTTGCCCTTGAATTTGTGTGGTCCTAAATCAACCACACCTCCTTCCTTCCATGTCATGCTTATGTCACCCTTATGATGTCATCCTCCCTTCCTTGTCTCCTTTCTATTGGTTGGATGACATCACTCCCATTAATCCCTTTGATTAACTTCCTAATCGTTTGCCTAATGACCGCTGATCTGTTGTACGGTTCGCTTAACTTTCGTTCTCGTCTATCGTTTGAAGGATCATACCCGGGATCTTATTACTTAGGTTCCCTTAACCTTTCTCAATACATTATATTCCTTTTTATGATCCTCTATTATAATCCTTTAATTTAAATCCTTTTTATTCTGTTACCTTATACTCAATTCTCTCCGTATCTTATGGATTTCCGGGAAAAACCAAAGTGTTCGGAATTGGATTCTGACGATCTTTACATACACTTATATACCACATAGAGTACTAATAATATCCCATAAGATCAATAACAGAACCCCTACATAGCGTGGCATGAAAAGTTTTCTCATTCAGCAAAAACACTATTCATAAGGGTTTCAAAAATTCCCAAAAATTGGGGTTATTACAGTCTCCCCTCCTTAAAAGGATTCCGTCCCGGAATCAGATAGAAAACAAATGGGGACACTCTCTTAGCATCACACTTTCTAACTCTCGAGTCAATTTTTCCCACATTGTGGTTCTACCACCAAACTCTGCCTAGTTTGATAATCCTTCTCCTAAGCACTTGTCCCTTTTCACTCTATAACCCTTCCTGGTTGCTCCATATAGGTTACGTCGGGTTGCATATCTATGCGCTCATATGCCTCTATTCATCTGGCATCTAAATTACACTTCCTTAACATTGATACGTGAAACACGTTACGAACTTGCTACAGGTTCTGGGTTAAGGCTAGCTCATATGCTAACTTCCCAAACGTCTTAATATATCCAAGGGTCCAACAAATTGTAGACTTAGCTTTCCTTTCTTTCCGAACCTCATCAATCCTTTCCAAGGGATACCTATAACATTACTAGGTCCCCTATTTCATACTCTTTATCCTTTCGTGTCAAATCAACATACTTATCATGTCCATCTTGGGCTACTACCAGCCGTCCTCTGATTAGATCTATCATATCCTTGGTCCTTTGGACTACTGCGGGTCCGAGCATCTTGCGCTCTACAACTTCATCCTAACATAAGGGAGATCGAAATTGTCTTCCCTCAAGGATCTCATAAGGCGACATCTCGATAATGACATATGATCTATTGTCGTAAGATAACTCAATCCGAATTAAGTGATCATTCCAATTTCTTTCAAGTCTATTGCACAGACTCTCATCATAGCTTCCAATCATTAGAGCTCTTGCTCCTCAATACCCATTCTTTTCCAGTTCGTAATCGCTATCACCTTCCGTTCCTAATATTATACTGGTCATACTTTTGCTCGCTAGCGTTCTATAACCCTCTAATAACCACGTCAACCTTAGTATCACGAATGTATTCCCATTCCGCATACTACCACCACTTTATTACTCCTCTTTTTTTTTTTTTTTAGCTGTTTCTATTTTCCAAAATTTGATCAATCAAATAGAAGTAAAGGAATTTGTTGAGAGATCACTATGATCATGAACACTTGTTATATCGCATAGTTAGTACAGAAGGTGGCCAGCCTTTAGTACTTGACAAGCAATTAAACAATAGCTGGTATCCTACTAGGCTTCTATCACACAGATAGATAGTCATTCGGCAATACCTCCCCTTTCTGGAAGGGTTGTTCTTCTCAGATTACATGAAATGAAAAGAAGAGAAAAGAACGAATTGAAAAGAATTGTATATTCATAAAAATTTTATTGCCATAAAATATCTGGCTTGGAATCTACTTCTGAACTATAGAGGTTTGTCATAGAAGAATAAAACATATATGTATTTATATCCGCATCAAGTATTATAGCATCGCATTTCACGTGCCTAAATATTTTCGCTATCCCGTCCATCATTCTATGGACCCATGCTCTTCCTCGAGCTTATACACAATTACCTTTGAAACTCCCTCGACATCGAAAATCGAATCTGGGATCTCATTCTAGACATCATCGTTACTAGAATTCTATGCTTGCACCGCAACCTTCCTCGTATAATAATACGACTCCCTATTGATAAGAAAGAATAATGATTCACTAGGTAGACACTCTACTTAATTAGTCTATCGATGATAACTTATACACTACCACGACCCGATTAGTGGTACTCAATCTCAACACCCATTCCAATACAACTCTCACGGTTGTAATCAGCTCGATACTCGCAGAATCATTGCTGCCTTACTATGGTCCACCACTGACCTACTGTCGTCATTCACATTCCATGAAATCTTAATAGCTAACCATACGGAGTCCATACATGTCGTATCAAATCCTTCTAAGGAGGTAACATAATCACCATTCACGATTCATGAAGAACACTCCTGATTCTGACATACATACATGACATGAAGCAGATAAAATTGCAGAAGAGTTTCGCTCAAAGCAACGATAGCAGGCTAATACCATTTTTAATCATATGCCTTCGATAGAAGACTTAACTCAAAGGTTCGTTTAGTCCTTTTGGAAACATGGTCCTGGCTTATCCCCAGATAGGACCTCCTAAGATAGATAGCCCGTTCATGGCGATTACACGAATGAAACCTTTACCTACTACTATTACGGTTGGGTATTGCACCGTCATCAGAAGGAATGTCAATCTTCCAAACCGTAATTCAACCTTCACATTTCTAACCATCATCACTGTATTCTTTTGGCACACGCGCCTATAATTATCCACTTACCTTTAAAGTGTCGGCCACCTCTTTGGCCTTTCCTGATAGTAAAATTTTCTTACAGTCAATGTCTTTTTAACCACCTCCAAATAAATTTTCTACCTTATTTCCGATCACTGCTTGAGTGAAGATGTTTTCCTTAATATCTGATGAGTAAAAAAAAATCACCATTTTTCCATAAGTTATTGCCTCAGTCTTTAGAGGTTAATCACTGTCACGACTGACTCTCAATCATACTTAGAACATCTTTTATCCTAGGCCCTAATTGCCCTGAACAATTTCGACCATTACTGGTTCGATCCATACTTTCTCGTGGTTTAACACGTGCCCCACTTGGCAACATCATAATTACGTCATATTTCCTTTATCAACATTTCTATTCTTGAGAATTTCGAATATTACCTTTCTCCCTGTAAAACCTCTAAGGTTATCCTTCAATCGTTCCTCCTGTATTCCCTAGATACAGGGCATATCAAAATACCATTTACTAATACTAGAACCATTGTCTATATACTTCTGAAAAATTTCTCCACTGATTCTTAAAGGTTATTATTACCTTAATCCTTTCCAATTCATACTGTCAAAACTCATACTATCCCTATTAAGGATGAAATGCCAACCTGTATGCATTCCCCTAGGATTCATTTTAAGTTACCAATGTTCTATCCTTAATTCCACCTTTAATAGGTACTTGCATCCTTCCATGGATAAATCAAGTCATATATCCGTGATAGATTATCTTATTCATCATTCCCATCTCGATAGTCTATACCTAACTTCATAATAGCATCCTTATTCAAATTAAGGTCAATCCATATGGCCTCCAAAAGATAACAATGGTCATCCGCTTTTCTTTCCTGATTTGGTAATGATAACATGGATGTTCTGGAAGATATTGGTCATGTTCAACATGAACTTCTTCTTAATAATTCCTTATTTACTTTTGTTGTTTATCTCAACAGTCACCTCAATGTTGGGATATCTCTCATACCTGGCGTCTCCCTTTCTGGGTATCAAGCCACTGGTCTTACACTTCACATTCTTGAAGGTCACTTCCTTCATCCAATTTTCCTAATTTCTTACTTCCTTGTCTCCTCAGTCTATCCGCGTCTCATTATTTATCCTTCAAACTATCTCAAGGTTTCCTCAAATCCCCCCAACTTACAGGGGTAAACTATATATATCTCTTATGCCTTCCACCATCAATTTTAACTCATGGTGAATCACCCTCATCCTTACGAATGCATACTTTTCTATATCTATTGCTACGAGTCTTTAGGGTTTCCTTACACCCAACTCCCTTATCATTATTTCATGAACAAACACAACATAAGCATTGATTTCAAATATCCCGTCATTCTGGATTCGTGCCCTCAGAACGAATCTTGACAACTTTTACAACTTAAATTCACAATTCATCATACTCGTCTGCCTTTGTTCTGGCTCTAAAGCTTTTACTCTATCTCTATAACCTTGGGAAGTACTTTCCTGAAAACAATTGACTGAACTTAAATCAGTTTATTATAATCTCTTGCTCCGTGCCTTCCTTGGTCTTTCACCAGCGGGGGGTCTCTCTCTTAGGAGGGTAAGTGATAAAAATAGTCTTTTGTGATTCGTCAATTATTTAGAATCTCAAATAATTCCTATATTTCCTTTAGCCAGGCTCTTGCCTCGACTGGGTCAACCTGTTCCTTGGAACTCTGAGAGCTTAGAGACTTAAAGGTCCTGAAAGAATTTCCTATCGCATTGTTTCCTCAAGGTGGTGGTTGGGGATAATAGTCTAAGTTCTGTCTAGACAGGTCCATGAATTGCCGTATAGGAGTACCATCTCGGGTCTCCTTTCCTTACTCGACTTTTTGTTTCCTTAGTATGAAATGTTTCATCCTACTCCCCATAATTGGGGTCATCTTTTAATTTAAAATCCTCATTTTCCACTCCATTATATCATGGGTTCCTTCTATCTTGATGGCGACCTCCCTGACTATCACGTTCAGGGTTTGCTCTAAATCTTATTCCTCAAACTATGGCTCTCATCTAAGTTCTCATCCTTACGCTCTTGAACTTTCGGAACCCAAATTCTATAGGAATACCTCATTATTCCCTTATCATCTTTCTCGATATTAATCTTTTATCTAATTGTTGGCTCTCTGCCTTCATTCATAACTTTTTCTGGCACAATATGATCTTTTCCAATAATTCGGGCTGTATTGCAATCTCAAACAGCTTTTCGGTACCGGCTCCGGTTACCTTCACTTCTATTTCCATTTTCTCAAAATCTCTTATAAACTCTCCAAAAGACATTATCATCTTGAGTCTCTCCTTTTTACTAAGGGCATCAGCCACCATATTGGCTTTCCCCGCATGCTAAAGAATCTCCCAATCATTATTCTTGATTAGCTCTAACTGCCTCCTCTGGCATATGTTGAGCTCTTTCTACGTGAAAATGTACTAGAGCACTTATGGCTTAGGTAATTCTCGTACTTCTCTCCATACAAGTAGTGCCTCCAATCTTTAGGGTAAAACTATTGCCACGAGTCTAAGCTCATGGGCGGGGATATCGAATTTCATATTACCTTAATTGTCTTGACATGTACGCGATTACCTTACCGTGCTGCATAAGCACGCACCCTAAGCCCTTGTGCGAAGCGTCACCACACTTCACAAAATCTCCTTTTCCATCCGGCAATGCCAGCATAGGAGCCATCACCAACCTCTGCTTCAGTTCTTGAAAGCTGTTCTCACATTTCTCTGTCCATTTGAACTTCTCAGTCTTACGAGTAAGCCGCGTTAAAGGGGTTACTATCTTTACAAACTTGAACGAACTTCCGGTAGTGACCGGCCAATCCTACCTCTGGTAGTTTCCCTAACCATGGTCATCAATTCCTCAGTGGTCCTTTCTTCATTCTTGTCAGGATCCTCCATGGGATCCTTCTCAGCAACTATCCCTTCCAGGACAACATCCTCAACCGCTACATTCTCAATATCAACATCATCCGGTCCTGCATTAGGACACTCTATCGGATCCACAATCCGATCTCCAATTAGTAATAAAGTATCATCGCGATGTTGCTCCTCAACCTCAGGGTTCGGAGTCCTGCTACCATATACGATAACGAACTACGCTCCTATCACGATATTTATAAGGGTTCCCATAAGGGTTTTAACTGTCAGTACTACGTTAGGTAGCCCGACTATGAACTTGGCAAGAGTTCTTATTATCTTAGTGAACTTATTATCTTAACGTCCCATCATCTCTGAGGTTTATAACGCTTAGCTCTGATACCATTTTTGTAACACCCCCAGATCCGGGGTCGGGGATCCGGGTCGTCACGGTCTTTCTTTCCACAATATCACTTCACTTAATTAATAATAATAACCTTATGCTGTGACCCCACACTAACACACACCACAACCCGTTATAGTCTCAGAGATGAAATTGAAATAAGTACAAGTCTTTGAATCCACAATTTAAAATTTTTACAACCCAAAATGATTACTTGATAAATTTACAGTTAATTGCCATTATCTGCCACAAGTTATAATTATACATAATTGATTCTCAAAAATAGAATGCCTGATCTACCAATAGATCTACCTCTGCAGCTATAGCAGCCACAACATCATCGGGAAGACGCGGGACGCTTCCCACGCGCTTGCGCTGGGTCTGCTGGAGTCTGGCCATCTTTCCTAACTGTTGTTGTGTGATGAAGAAATAAAGCAAGAGTGAGCCTTACAGCTCGCAAGATAATATATAGTGATAACAATAATATAAGTATCTAAATGGATACTTACTAGAATCATTTATCGTGTGTAAGATAATTACTAGTATATACTTACTAGTATATGAGCCTTCTCATAGTACTCATGAAAGTCTTGGTCAAAAGAAATGAACCAAGTTTGATATCTTAATGCGATGAAGTCGCAAAATATTCAGTATATATACATATATACTTTTCAAAATATTGGAAGTCCTCTTCCATGCATAATATACACAAAATCCCAGTGTATAACTGTATAAAAATATCGTTGCAAGGTGATCTCATATATCTAACCTTGTCTCAACGTTTTTCTGAAAATCTTTGTCATTCATAAGACAATTATTAATTAGATATAAGTTTAAAAGATGAGGTTACCAAATACCCCAATATACTTATATCTTTCCCAATACTACTTGAACTACCACCATTCAAGTTATAATCAGTTTCAAAAGTTCATCCCACTGATGAGACCACAAGATAAGACTTGAATAGATTCAATCTTTGAAATATTATTGAATGAAAAAGTTATGAGATACTTTATTTAGTCCCGATATATATATATCCACATATATATATCCCTTTAAACATTTCCTGGAATCTCTGTTATGCAAAGTATGAACAGAGTTCGAAACATCCAATGAATTTTGGAAAGGAAAAGAATTTTGGCATAAACCCGATATCTTGCTGATCAGGCAAAGATACCAATAAGTAACCTTTTCTACTAGTAGATGGACGAATTCCCCACTGGTCATCACCCTGGTCATAATTAAGACCTATGCTGGACTGCCACTCAGCCACTTATGCATTTGATGGACTCCCACTGAGCCACTTACACAATAATAGACCGTACCCCGGCCTGTCGCTTATGCCGACTCAATGAGAGGGGCTTACTTCCCGAACGTTGGGCAAGTAATCAATTCATTTACCAAATCTGCAACCTTGTTGCGAATATAAAATACACCACAGAGCCGGATTCCCCAGGTTTTGAGCGAGTATTTAAATCCCCTTAAAAAAAGAAGATCTTAAATATAAAAATGAGTTTTGGGATCCGCTCTGACTTTTAAAAATCATTTTGAAGACTCGAAAACACTTTAAAGAGTGTTTGGAGTAAAGCTGATTTAATGAAGTAAATCAGTCCCCAGAATATTAGAAAATATCTGAATATTATTAATTAAATAATATTCCCATAAAGAATAATCTTTATAAAAATAATTGAAGTAGAAGTATTAAAATTTATACTTGAAACGAGTATTAAATAACCAAAGATATACTTATATGAAAGTATTATCTTTATTTGAATAATCGAAAATAAGTTTGATTATTGACATCTTATTCTTTAATAAAATAAAGAATATATTTCAGCAAATAATCGGAGTCATAGATCCTCAAATGAATATTCAAATAATATTCAATAAATAAAATAAGCTGAGTCATAATACCTCGAATGAATATTATAAATAATATTCATTAAATAAAATAAATACATCCTCAAATGAATATTCAAATAATATTCAATAAATAATATAAAAGAGTCATAAGCCCTCGAATGAATATTCAATAATATTCAATAAATAATATAAAAGGAGTCATAAGTCCTCGAATGAATATTCAAATAATATTCAATAAATAATATAAAAGGAGTCATAAGTCCTCGAATGAATATTCAAATAATATTCAATAAATAATATAAAAGGAGTCATAAGTCCTCTAATAATATTCGAAATAATATTCAATAATAAAATAAAGTTTAAAGTTATCGAATAAACCTTATTCGATTAATAGTTTGGAAAACTATAACCATATATATATATATAAATATATATATATATATATATCCATATCCATATATACAAGATTACTCGGGATCCTCGACTCCCGGTTTTAGAAAATATTTTCACCTTTTGGGTCCCTATACTAAGGGTATATGCAAGTTACCGCTATCCTCTAGCATAGGTATTATCAACTGAACCAACAGATATATATTTCAAGAATATGAAACAGGCATGCATATATACCATATCACATGCTACAATATATCGCAAGAATTTGCTAAATAACCAACATGCATCTATCGCAAGATAATGCATATACAAGTGTATACATCACAACAACAGTATAACGGATAGAATACTTGCCTGAGCGACTGGGGGTTACGAATGGCTCGGGACGAGTCTGGTAACCTATAAACAACAAGTAAGTTGGAATTAAACCAAAATCACTTGTAATTCTATACTTTAACTAACTTAGACTCTAACGCTTGTTTTGCGCTCACTGATTCGCTTAAGTCACTCGGGTACCCTCGGCTCCATCATTTTTAATAATTTAACCTTTACGAGTTTTAAAGCGATTCCTTCGCGAGTGACTTACCAACTGCCTAAAACACTTACCATAAATGTTTCATGCATTAATTAACCCTTTTTGGTCTTTAACCTACATTTCAAAGTAAGGCGAGGGAAAAAGTTTCGTCCGCGAAATGCCGTTACTTGAAACGGTTGTTTCTCCTAAACCGTAAATCGGAATCGGACGAACTACATATCAAAACGAAGCTCGTAACATGAGCTATCTAAACATGGCAGTGGTCACAATCTAGCAGGGGGTTCTCGGGTCCTAATGCTATGCACAAAAACAGTCCAAAGAAAATCGGACGTTACGACGGCTATGTTTACGTGATTTCCAAATTTTAACCCATTCACAAACAACCCAAATCAACCTCAAATCCAACATACAACCATCCTCCATCCTTATCACATCATAACAACCCCAACCAATTCAATTTAACCATTCATACTTATGCTTAAACTTTACTTTAATCATTCTTAAGTTCTTTTAAATCAAAACCACAATAATTACCATTCCATTTCACTACCATACCAAATCTCAAACTCTAAATCATAAAAACAAGCTACAATAACATCCTACTCATCAAAATCACCTTATAATATATATGAACCTAGGGTTTGGAAATGGTATACCTTCCTTGAAGTGGTGGGTGGAGCTAGGAAGCCTTAAGAAGCTTGGAGAAGTTTTAAGAAAGCTTGGATCTTCAAGAAAACAAGACAAACTTCAAGTTAAAAATCTTGAAAACACTATTCATTGTCTTCTTCATTGATTAAATGAAGAAGCTAGAGAAAGAATTAATGGCTTAAACTCATGATATAGCCATAACTAAGCATAAAGATGGTTAGGGAATTTTCTTACCAATTAAGGATGCTTGGATCTTGATTTTGGAAATTTTTTTCTTTGAAAAAGGCAAAAAGCCGAGAGCTAATATGAAGAACAATGCCTTGGCTGATTTTTTTGATTTTTGATGAAATGATTTGCTAGTTGGTTGGCTTGGTTTTGTTTTTGATTTAGCAAATTACCACCTTGCCCTTGAATTTGTGTGGTCCTAAATCAACCACACCTCCTTCCTTCCATGTCATGCTTATGTCACCCTTATGATGTCATCCTCCCTTCCTTGTCTCCTTTCTATTGGTTGGATGACATCACTCCCATTAATCCCTTTGATTAACTTCCTAATCGTTTGCCTAATGACCGCTGATCTGTTGTACGGTTCGCTTAACTTTCGTTCTCGTCTATCGTTTGAAGGATCATACCCGGGATCTTATTACTTAGGTTCCCTTAACCTTTCTCAATACATTATATTCCTTTTTATGATCCTCTATTATAATCCTTTAATTTAAATCCTTTTTATTCTGTTACCTTATACTCAATTCTCTCCGTATCTTATGGATTTCCGGGAAAAACCAAAGTGTTCGGAATTGGATTCTGACGATCTTTACATACACTTATATACCACATAGAGTACTAATAATATCCCATAAGATCAATAACAGAACCCCTACATAGCGTGGCATGAAAAGTTTTCTCATTCAGCAAAAACACTATTCATAAGGGTTTCAAAAATTCCCAAAAATTGGGGTTATTACATCGTGTACTACCCCCTACGAGGATTATTCGGAAACCAAGTTCCATTCGTTTCAGCTCCGATTCACTTCCGGATGACCCAGAATGGACGCGAATGCAATTTAATAAATCTATAGGGACAAATTATGAAAATAAATCTAAAAAACAGGCCGCCTCAATTTTTGCTCCATATTTCGTATACTACCCCCTACGAGAATTATTCGGAAACCAAGTTCCATAAGTTTCAGCTCTGATTCACTTCCGGACGACCCCGAATGGACGCGAATGCAATTTCATAAATCCATAAGGACAAATTATGAAAAGAAATTGAAAAAACGGGACACCTCAATTTTCGATCCATACCTCGTGTACTACCCCTATGAGGATTATTCGGAAACCGAGTTCCATTCGTTTTAGCTCCGATTCACTTCCGGATGACCCCGAATGAACGCGAATGCAATTTCATAAATCCATAGGGACAAATTATGAAAAGAAATCCAAAAAATGGGCCGCCTCAATTTTTGCTCCATACCTCGTGTACTACCCCCTACGAGGATTATTCGGAAAACGAGTTCCATTCGTTTCAGCTCCGATTCACTTCCGGACGACCCCGAATGAAAGCGAATGCAATTTCATAAATCCATAGGGACAAATTATGAAAAGAAATCCAAAAAATGGACCGCCTCAATTTTTGCTCCATACCTCGTGTACTACCCCCTACGAGGATTATTCGGAAACCGAGTTCCATTCGTTTCAGCTCCGATTCACTTCCGGACGACCCAGAATGGACGCGAATGCAATTTAATAAATCTTTAGGGACAAATTATGAAAATAAATCCAAAAAATAGGCCACCTCAATTTTTGCTCCATATTTCGTATACTACCCCCTACGAGAATTATTCGGAAACCAAGTTCCATAAGTTTCAGCTCCGATTCACTTCCGGACGACTCCGAATGGACGCGAATGCAATTTCATAAATCCATAGGGACAAATTATGAAAAGAAATTGAAAAAACGGGACACCTCAATTTTTGCTCCATACCTCGTGTACTACCCCCTACGAGGATTATTCGAAAACCGAGTTCCATTCGTTTCATCTCTGATTCACTTCCGGACGACCCCGAATGGACGCGAATGCAATTTAATAAATCTATAGGGACAAATTATGAAAAAAAATCAAAAAAATGGGCTGCCTTAATTTTTGCTCCATAACTCGTGTACTACCCCCTACGAGGATTAATCGGAAATCGAGTTCCATTCGTTTCAGCTCCGATTCTCTTCCGGATGACCCCGAATGAACGCGAATGCAATTTCATAAATCCATAGGAACAAATTATGAAAAGAAATCCAAAAAATGGGCCGCCTCAATTTTTGCACCATACCTCGTGTACTACCCCCCTACGAGGATTATTCGAAAACCGAGTTCCATTCGTTTCAGCTCCGATTCACTTTCGGACGACCCCGAATGAAAGCGAATGCAATTTTATAAATCCATAGGGACAAATTATGAAAAGAAATCCAAAAAACGGGACACCTCAATTTTCGCTCCATACCTCGTGTACTACCCCCTACGAGGAATATTCGAAAACCGAGTTTCATTCGTTTCATCTCCGATTCACTTCCGGACGACCCCGAATGGACGCGAATGCAATTTAATAAATCTATAGTGACAAATTATGAAAAAAAATCAAAAAAAAAGGCCGCCTTAATTTTTGCTCCATAACTCGTGTACTACCCCCTACGAGGATTATTCGGAAATCGAGTTCCATTCGTTTCAGCTCCAATTATCTTCCGGATGACCCCGAATGAAAGCGAATGCAATTTCATAAATCCATAGGAACAAATTATGAAAAGAAATCCAAAAAATGGGCCGCCTCAATTTTTGCACCATACCTCGTGTACTACCCCCTACGAGGATTATTCGGAAACCGAGTTCCATTCGTTTCAGCTCCGATTCACTTTCGGACGACCCTGACTGAAAGCGAATGCAATTTCATAAATCCAAAGGGACAAATTATGAAAAGGAATCCAAAAAACGGGACATCTCAATTTTTGCTCCATACCTCGTGTACCACCCCCTACGAGGATTATTCGGAAACCGAGTTCCATTCGTTTCAGCTCCGATTCACTTCCGGACGACCCCGAATGAACGCGAATGCAATTTCATAAATCCATAGGGATAAATTATGAAAAGAAATTGAAAAAACGGGACACCTCAATTTTTGCTCCATACCTCGTCTACTACCCCCTACGAGGATTATTCGGAAACCGAGTTCCATTCGTTTCAGCTCCGATTCACTTCCGGACGACCCCGAATGAACGCGAATGCAATTTCATAAATCCATAGGGAGAAATTATGAAAAGAAGTCCAAAAAATGGGCCGCCTCAATTTTTGCTCCATACCTCGTGTACTACCCCCTACGAGGATTATTCGGAAACCAAGTTCCATAAGTTTCAGCTCCGATTCACTTCCGGACGACCCTGAATGGACGCGAATGCAATTTCATAAATCCATAAGGACAAATTATGAAAAGAAATTGAAAAAACGGGACACCTCAATTTTCGATCCATACCTCGTGTACTACCCCTACGAGGATTATTCAGAAACCGAGTTCCATTCGTTTCAGCTCCGATTCACTTCCGGACGACCCCGAATGGACGCGAATGCAATTTAATAAATCCATAGGGACAAATTATGAAAAGAAATCCAAAAAACGGGCCGCCTCAATTTTTGCTCCATACCTCGTGTACTACCCCCTACGAGGATTATTCGGAAACCGAGTTCCATTCGTTTCAGCTCCGATTCACTTCCGGACGACCCCGAATGAAAGCGAATGCAATTTCATAAATCCATAGGGACAAATTATGAAAAGAAATCCAAAAAATGGACCGTCTCAATTTTTGCTCCATACCTCGTGTACTACCCCCTACGAGGATTATTCGGAAACCAAGTTCCATTCGTTTCAGCTCCGATTCACTTCCGGAAGACCCAGAATGGACGCGAATGCAATTTAATAAATCTATAGGGACAAATTATGAAAAAAAATCAAAAAAACGGGCCGCCTTAATTTTTGCTCCATAACTCGTGTACTACCCCCTACGAGGATTATTCGGAAATCGAGTTCCATTCGTTTCAGCTCCAATTCTCTTCCGGATGACCCCGAATGAAAGCGAATGCAATTTCATAAATCCATAGGAACAAATTATGAAAAGAAATCCAAAAAATGGGCCGCCTCAATTTTTGCACCATACCTCGTGTACTACCCCCTACGAGGATTATTCGGAAACCGAGTTCCATTCGTTTCAGCTCCGATTCACTTTCGGACGACCCCGAATGAAAGCGAATGCAATTTCATAAATCCAAAGGGACAAATTATGAAAAGAAATCCAAAAAACGGGACATCTCAATTTTTGCTCCATACCTCGTGTACCACCCCCTACGAGGATTATTCGGAAACCGAGTTCCATTCGTTTCAGCTCCGATTCACTTCCGGACGACCCTGAATGAACGCGAATGCAATTTCATAAATCCATAGGGATTAATTATGAAAAGAAGTCCAAAAAACGGGCCGCCTCAATTTTTGCTCCATACCTCGTGTACTACCCCCTACGAGGATTATTCGGAAACCAAGTTCCATAAGTTTCAGCTCCGATTCACTTCCGGACGACCCTGAATGGACGCGAATGCAATTTCATAAATCCATAAGGACAAATTATGAAAAGAAATTGAAAAAAACGGGACACCTCAATTTTCGATCCATACCTCGTGTACTACCCCTACGAGGATTATTCAGAAACCGAGTTCCATTCGTTTCAGCTCTGATTCACTTCCGGACGACCCCGAATGGACGCGAATGCAATTTAATAAATCCATAGGGACAAATTATGAAAAGAAATCCAAAAAACGGGCCGCCTCAATTTTTGCTCCATACCTCGTGTACTACCCCCTAAGAGGATTATTCGGAAACCGAGTTCCATTCGTTTCAGCTCCGATTCACTTCCGGACGACCCCGAATGAAAGCGAATGCAATTTCATAAATCCATAGGGACAAATTATGAAAAGAAATCCAAAAATGGACCGTCTCAATTTTTGCTCCATACCTCGTGTACTACCCCCTACGAGGATTATTCGGAAACCAAGTTCCATTCGTTTCAGCTCCGATTCACTTCCGGACGACCCAGAATGGACGCGAATGCAATTTAATAAATCTATAGGGACAAATTTTGAAAATAAATCTAAAAAACGGGCCGCCTCAATTTTTGCTCCATATTTCGTATACTACCCCCTACGATGATTATTCGGAAATCGAGTTCCATTCGTTTCAGCTCCGATTCTCTTCCGGATGACCCCGAATGAACGCGAATGCAGTTTCATAAATCCATAGGAACAAATTATGAAAAGAAATCCAAAAAATGGGCCGCCTCAATTTTTGCACCATACCTCGTGTACTACCCCCTACGAGGATTATTCGGAAACCGAGTTCCATTCGTTTCAGCTCCGATTCACTTCCGGACGACCCCGAATGAAAGCGAATGCAATTTCATAAATCCAAAGGGACAAATTATGAAAAGAAATCCAAAAAACGGGACACCTCAATTTTCGCTCCATACCTCGTGTACTACCCCCTACGAGGATTATTCAGAAATGGAGTTCCATTCGTTTCAGCTCCGATTCACTTCCGCACGATCCCGAATGGACGCGAATGCAATTTCATAAATCCATAGGGACATATTATGAAAAGAAATCCAAGAAATGGGCCGCCTCAATTTTTGCTCCATACCTCGTGTACAACCCCTACGAGGATTATTCGAAAACCGAGTTCCATTCGTTTCAGCTCCGATTCACTTCCGGACGACCCCGAATGGACGCGAATGCAATTTAATAAATCTATAGGGACAAATTATGAAAAGAAATCCAAAAAACGGGCCGCCTCAATTTTTGCTCCATACCTCGTGTACTCCCTACGAGGATTATTCGAAAACCGAGTTCCATTCGTTTCAGCTCCGATTCACTTCCGGACGACCCCGAATGGATGCAAATTAATAAATCTATAGGGACAAATTATGAAAAGAAATCCAAAAAACGGGCCGCCTCAATTTTTTCTCCATATCTCGTATACTACCCCCTACGAGAATTATTCGGAAACCAAGTTCCATAAGTTTCAGCTCTGATTCACTTCTGGACGACTCCGAATGGACGCGAATGCAATTTCATAAATCCATAGGGACAAATTATGAAAAAAAATTAAAAAAACGGGACACCTCAATTTTCGCTCCATACCTCGTGTACTACCCCCTACGAGGATTATTCGGAAACCGAGTTCCATTCGTTTCAGCTCCGATTCACTTCCGGACGACCCTGAATGAACGCGAATGCAATTTCATAAATCCATAGGGATTAATTATGAAAAGAAGTCCAAAAAACGGGCCGCCTCAATTTTTGCTCCATACCTCGTGTACTACCCCCTACGAGGATTATTCGGAAACCAAGTTCCATAAGTTTCAGCTCCGATTCACTTCCGGACGACCCTGAATGGACGCGAATGCAATTTCATAAATCCATAAGGACAAATTATGAAAAGAAATTGAAAAAACGGGACACCTCAATTTTCGATCCATACCTCGTGTACTACCCCTACGAGGATTATTCAGAAACCGAGTTCCATTCGTTTCAGCTCTGATTCACTTCCGGACGACCCCGAATGGACGCGAATGCAATTTAATAAATCCATAGGGACAAATTATGAAAAGAAATCCAAAAAACGGGTCGCCTCAATTTTTGCTCCATACCTCGTGTACTACCCCCTAAGAGGATTATTCGGAAACCGAGTTCCATTCGTTTCAGCTCCGATTCACTTCCGGACGACCCCGAATGAAAGCGAATGCAATTTCATAAATCCATAGGGACAAATTATGAAAAGAAATCCAAAAAATGGACCGTCTCAATTTTTGCTCCATACCTCGTGTACTACCCCCTACGAGGATTATTCGGAAACCAAGTTCCATTCGTTTCAGCTCCGATTCACTTCCGGACGACCCAGAATGGACGCGAATGCAATTTAATAAATCTATAGGGACAAATTTTGAAAATAAATCTAAAAAACGGGCCGCCTCAATTTTTGCTCCATATTTCGTATACTACCCCCTACGATGATTATTCGGAAATCGAGTTCCATTCGTTTCAGCTCCGATTCTCTTCCGGATGACCCCGAATGAACGCGAATGCAGTTTCATAAATCCATAGGAACAAATTATGAAAAGAAATCCAAAAAATGGGCCGCCTCAATTTTTGCACCATACCTCGTGTACTACCCCCTACGAGGATTATTCGGAAACCGAGTTCCATTCGTTTCAGCTCCGATTCACTTCCGGACGACCCCGAATGAAAGCGAATGCAATTTCATAAATCCAAAGGGACAAATTATGAAAAGAAATCCAAAAAACGGGACACCTCAATTTTCGCTCCATACCTCGTGTACTACCCCCTACGAGGATTATTCAGAAATGGAGTTCCATTCGTTTCAGCTCCGATTCACTTCCGCACGATCCCGAATGGACGCGAATGCAATTTCATAAATCCATAGGGACATATTATGAAAAGAAATCCAAGAAATGGGCCGCCTCAATTTTTGCTCCATACCTCGTGTACAACCCCTACGAGGATTATTCGAAAACCGAGTTCCATTCGTTTCAGCTCCGATTCACTTCCGGACGACCCCGAATGGACGCGAATGCAATTTAATAAATCTATTGGGACAAATTATGAAAAGAAATCCAAAAAACGGGCCGCCTCAATTTTTGCTCCATACCTCGTGTACTCCCTACGAGGATTATTCGAAAACCGAGTTCCATTCGTTTCAGCTCCGATTCACTTCCGGACGACCCCGAATGGATGCAAATTAATAAATCTATAGGGACAAATTATGAAAAGAAATCCAAAAAACGGGCCGCCTCAATTTTTTCTCCATATCTCGTATACTACCCCCTACGAGAATTATTCGGAAACCAAGTTCCATAAGTTTCAGCTCTGATTCACTTCTGGACGACTCCGAATGGACGCGAATGCAATTTCATAAATCCATAGGGACAAATTATGAAAAAAAATTAAAAAAACGGGACACCTCAATTTTCGCTCCATACCTCGTGTACTACCCCCTACGAGGATTATTCGGAAACCGAGTTCCATTCGTTTCAGCTCCGATTCACTTCCGGACGACCCCGAATGGACGCGAATGCAATTTAATAAATCTATAGGGACAAATTATGAAAAGAAATCCAAAAAACGGGCCACCTCAATTTTTGCTCCATACCTCGTGTACTCCCTACGAGGATTATTCGAAGACCGAGTTCCATTCGTTTCAGCTCAGATTCCCTTCCGGACGACCCCGGATGGACGCGAATTCAATTTCATAAATCCATAAGGACAAATTATGATAAGAAATCCAAAAAACGGGCCGCCTCAATTTTTGCTCCATATCTCGTATACTACCCCCTACGAGAATTATTCGGAAACCAAGTTCCATACGTTTCAGCTCCGATTCACTTCCGGACGACCCCGAATGGAAGCGAAAGCAATTTCATAAATCCATAGGGACAAATTATGAAAAGAAATTAAAAAAACAGGACACCTCAATTTTCGCTCCATACCTCGTGTATTACCCCCTACGAGGATTATTCGGAAACCGAGTTCCATTCGTTTCAGCTCCGATTCACTTCCGGACGACCCCGAATGAAAGCGAATGCAATTTCATAAATCCATAGGGACAAATTATGAAAAGAAATCCAAAAAATGGACCGTCTCAATTTTTGCTCCATACCTCGTGTACTACCCCCTACAAGGATTATTCGGAAACCTAGTTCCATTCGTTTCAGCTCCGATTCACTTCCGGACGACCCCGAATGGACGCGAATGCAATTTAATAAATCTATAGGGAAAAATTATGAAAATAAATCCAAAAAATGGGCCGCCTCAATTTTTGCTCCATATTTCGTATACTACCCCCTACGAGAATTATTCGGAAACCAAGTTCCATAAGTTTCAGCTCCGATTCACTTCCGGACGACTCCGAATGGACGCGAAGGCAATTTCATAAATCCATAGGGACAAATTATGAAAAGAAATTGGAAAAACGGGACACCTCAATTTTCGCTCCATACCTCGTGTACTACCCCCTACGAGGATTATTCGAAAACTGAGTTCCATTCGTTTCATCTCCGATTCACTTCCGGACGACCCCGAATGGATGCGAATGCAATTTAATAAATCTATAGGGACAAATTATGAAAAAAAATCAAAAAAACGGGCCGCCTTAATTTTTGCTCCATAACTCGTGTACTACCCCCTACGAGGATTATTCGGAAATCGAGTTCCATTCGTTTCAGCTCCGATTCTCTTCCGGATGACCCCGAATGAACGCGAATGCAATTTCATAAATCCATAGGAACAAATTATGAAAAGAAATCCAAAAAATGGGCCGCCTCAATTTTTGCACCATACCTCGTGTACTACCCCCTACGAGGATTATTCGGAAACCGAGTTCCATTCGTTTCAGCTCCGATTCACTTCCGGACGACCCCGAATGAAAGCGAATGCAATTTCATAAATCCATAGGGACAAATTATGAAAAGAAATCCAAAAAACGGGACACCTCAATTTTCGGTCCATACCTCGTGTACTACCCCCTACGAGGATTATTCAGAAACCGAGTTCCATTCGTTTCAGCTCCGATTCATTTCCGCACGATCCCGAATGGACGCGAATGCAATTTCATAAATCCATAGGGACATATTATGAAAAGAAATCCAAGAAATGGGCAGCCTCAATTTTTGCTCCATACCTCGTGTACAACCCCTACGAGGATTATTCGAAAACCGAGTTCCATTCGTTTCAGCTCCGATTCACTTCCGGACGACCCCGAATGGACGCGAATGCAATTTAATAAATCTATAGGGACAAATTATGAAAAGAAATCCAAAAAACGGGCCCCCTCAATTTTTGCTCCATACCTCGTGTACTCCCTACGAGGATTATTCGAAAACCGAGTTCCATTCGTTTCAGCTCCGATTCACTTCCGGACGACCCCGAATGGACCCAAATGCAATTTAATAAATCCATAAGGACAAATTATGAAAAGAAATTGAAAAAACGGGACACCTCAATTTTTGATCCATACCTCGTGTACTACCCCTACGAGGATTATTCGGAAATCGAGTTCCATTCGTTTCAGCTCCGATTCACTTCCGGACGACCCCGAATGGACGCGAATGCAATTTAATAAATCCATAGGGACAAATTATGAAAGGAAATCCAAAAAACGGGCCGCCTCAATTTTTGCTCCATACCTCGTGTACTACCCCCTACGAGGATTATTCGGAAACCGAGTTCCATTCGTTTCAGCTCCGATTCACTTCCGGACGACCCCGAATGAAAGCGAATGCAATTTCATAAATCCATAGGGACAAATTATGAAAAGAAATCCAAAAAATGGACCGTCTCAATTTTTGCTCCATACCTCGTGTACTACCCCCTTCGAGGATTATTCGGAAACCAAGTTCCATTCGTTTCAGCACCGATTCACTTCCGGACGACCCCGAATGGACGCGAATGCAATTTAATAAATCTATAGGGACAAATTATGAAAAAAAATCAAAAAAACGGGCCGCCTTAATTTTTGCTCCATAACTCGTGTACTACCCCCTACGAGGATTATTCGGAAATCGAGTTCCATTCGTTTCAGCTCCGATTCTCTTCCGGATGACCCCGAATGAACGCGAATGCAATTTCATAAATCCATAGGAACAAATTATGAAAAGAAATCCAAAAAATGGGCCGCCTTAATTTTTGCACCATACCTCGTGTACTACCCCCTACGAGGATTATTCGGAAACCGAGTTCCATTCGTTTCAGCTCCGATTCACTTCCGGACGACCCCGAATGAAAGCGAATGCAATTTCATAAATCCATAGGGACAAATTATGAAAAGAAATCCAAAAAACGGGACACCTCAATTTTCGGTCCATACCTCGTGTACTACCCTCTACGAGGATTATTCAGAAATCGAGTTCCATTCGTTTCAGCTCCGATTCATTTCCGCACGATCCCGAATGGACGCGAATGCAATTTCATAAATCCATAGGGACATATTATGAAAAGAAATCCAAGAAATGGGCAGCCTCAATTTTTGCTCCATACCTCGTGTACAACCCCTACGAGGATTATTCGAAAACCGAGTTCCATTCGTTTCAGCTCCGATTCACTTCCGGACGACCCCGAATGGACGCGAATGCAATTTAATAAATCTATAGGGACAAATTATGAAAAGAAATCCAAAAAACGGGCCCCCTCAATTTTTGCTCCATACCCCGTGTACTCCCTACGAGGATTATTCGAAAACCGAGTTCCATTCGTTTCAGCTCCGATTCACTTCCGGACGACCCCGAATGGACGCAAATGCAATTTAATAAATCCATAAGGACAAATTATGAAAAGAAATTGAAAAAACGGGACACCTCAATTTTCGATCCATACCTCGTGTACTACCCCTACGAGGATTATTCGGAAACCGAGTTCCATTTGTTTCAGCTCCGATTCACTTCTGGACGACCCCGAATGGACGCGAATGCAATTTAATAAATCCATAGGGACAAATTATGAAAAGAAATCCAAAAAACGGGCCGCCTCAATTTTTTCTCCATACCTCGTGTACTACCCCCTACGAGGATTATTCGGAAACCGAGTTCCATTCGTTTCAGCTCCGATTCACTTCCGGACGACCCCGAATGAAAGCGAATGCAATTTCATAAATCCATAGGGACAAATTATGAAAAGAAATCCAAAAAATGGACCGTCTCAATTTTTGCTCCATACCTCGTGTACTACCCCCTTCGAGGATTATTCGGAAACCAAGTTCCATTCGTTTCAGCACCGATTCACTTCCGGACGACCCCGAATGGACGCGAATGCAATTTAATAAATCTATAGGGACAAATTATGAAAATAAATCTAAAAAACGGGCCGCCTCAATTTTTGCTCCATATTTCGTATACCACCCCCTACGAGAATTATTCGGAAACCAAGTTCCATAAGTTTCAGCTCCGATTCACTTCCGGACGACTCCGAATGGACGCGAAGGCAATTTCATAAATCCATAGGGACAAATTTTGAAAAGAAATTGAAAAAACGGGACACCTCAATTTTCGCTCCATACCTCATGTACTACCCCCTACGAGGATTATTCGAAAACCGAGTTCCATTCGTTTCATCTCTGATTCACTTCCGGACGACCCCGAATGGACGCGAATGCAATTTAATAAATCTATAGGGACAAATTATGAAAAAAAATCAAAAAAACGGGCCGCCTTAATTTTTGCTCCATAACTCGTGTACTACCCCCTACGAGGATTATTCGGAAATCGAGTTCCATTCGTTTCAGCTCCGATTCTCTTCCGGATGACCCCGAATGAACGCGAATGCAATTTCATAAATCCATAGGAACAAATTATGAAAAGAAATCCAAAAAATGGGCCGCCTTAATTTTTGCACCATACCTCGTGTACTACCCCCTACGAGGATTATTCTGAAACCGAGTTCCATTCGTTTCAGCTCCGATTCACTTCCGGACGACCCCGAATGAAAGCGAATGCAATTTCATAAATCCATAGGGACAAATTATGAAAAGAAATCCAAAAAACGGGACACCTCAATTTTCGCTCCATACCTCGTGTACTACCCCCTACGAGGATTATTCAGAAACCGAGTTTCATTCGTTTCAGCTCCGATTCACTTCCGCACGATCCCGAATGGACGCGAATGCAATTTCATAAATCCATAGGGACATATTATGAAAAGAAATCCATGAAATGGGCCGCCTCAATTTTTGCTCCATACCTCGTGTACAACCCCTATGAGGATTATTCGAAAACCGAGTTCCATTGGTTTCAGCTCCGATTCACTTCCGGACGACCCCGAATGGACGCGAATGCAATTTAATAAATCTATAGGGACAAATTATGAAAAGAAATCCACAAATGGGCCGCCTCAATTTTTGCTCCATACCTCGTGTACTCCCTACGAGGATTATTCGAAAATTGAGTTCCATTCGTTCCAGCCCCGATTCACTTCCGGACGACCCCGAATGGACGCAAATGCAATTTAATAAATCTATAGGGACAAATTATGAAAAGAAATCCAAAAAATGGGCCGCCTCAATTTTTTCTCCATATCTCGTATACTACCCCCTACGAGAATTATTCAGAAACCCAGTTCCATAAGTTTCAGCTCTGATTCACTTCCGGACGACTCCGAATGGACGCGAATGCAATTTCATTAATCCATAGGGACAAATTATGAAAAGAAATTGAAAAAACGGGACACCTCAATTTTCGATCCATACCTCGTGTACTACCCCCTACGAGGATTATTCGGAAACCGAGTTCCATTCGTTTCAGCTCCGATTCACTTCCGGACGACCACGAATGGACGCGAATGCAATTTAATAAATCTATAGGGAGAAATTATGAAAAGAAATCCAAAAAATGGGCCGCCTCAATTTTTGCTCCATACCTCGTGTACTCCCTACGAGGATTATTCGAAGACCGAGTTCCATTCGTTTCAGCTCAGATTCCCTTCCGGACGACCCCGGATGGATGCGAATTCAATTTCATAAATCTATAGGGACAAATTATGAAAAGAAATCCAAAAAACGGGCCGCCTCAATTTTTGCTCCGTATCTCGTATACTACCCCCTACGAGAATTATTCGGAAACCAAGTTCCATAAGGTTAAGCTCCGATTCACTTCCGGAAGACCCCGAATGGACGCGAATGCAATTACATAAGTACATAGGGACAAATTATGAAAAGAAATTCAAAAAATGGTCCCCTCAATATTTGCTCCATACCTCGTGTACTACCCCCTACGAGGATTATTCCGAAACAGAGTTCCATTCGTTTTAGCTCAGATTCCCTTCCGGACGACCCCGAATGGACGCGAATTCAATTTCATAAATCCATAGGGACAAATTATGATAAGAAATCCAAAAAATGGGCTGCCTCAATTTTTGCTCCATATCTCGTATACTACCCCCTACGAGAATTATTCGGAAACCAAGTTCCATAAGTTTCATCTCCGATTCACTTCCGGACGACCCCGAATGGACGCGAATGCAATTTAATAAATCTATAGGGACAAATTATGAAAATAAATCCAAAAAACGGGCCGCCTCAAGTTTTGCTCCATATTTCGTGTACTACCCCCTACGAGAATTATTCGGAAACCCAGTTCCATAAGTTTCAGCTCCGATTCACTTCCGGACGACTCCGAATGGACGCGAAGGCAATTTCATTAATCCATAGGGACAAATTATGAAAAGAAATTGAAAAAACGGGACACCTCAATTTTCCCTCCATACCTCGTGTACTACCCCCTACGAGGATTATTCGAAAATCGAGTTCCATTCGTTTCATCTCCGATTCACTTCCGGACGACCCCGAATGGACGCGAATGCAATTTAATAAATCTATAGGGACAAGTTATGAAAAAAAATCAAAAAAATGGGCCGCCTTAATTTTTGCTCCATAACTCGTGTACTACCCCCTACGAGGATTATTCGGAAATCGAGTTCCATTTGTTTCAGCTCCGATTCTCTTCCGGATGACCCCGAATGAACGCGAATGCAATTTCATAAATCCATAGGAATAAATTATGAAATGAAATCAAAAAAATGGGCCGCCTCAATTTTTGCACCATACCTTGTGTACTACTACCCCCTACGAGGATTATTCGGAAACCGAGTTCCATTCGTTTCAGCTCCGATTCACTTCCGGACGACCCCGAATGAAAGCGAATGCAATTTCATAAATCCATAGGGACAAATTATGAAAAGAAATCCAAAAAATGGGACACCTCAATTTTCGCTCCATACCTCGTGTACTACCCCCTACGAGGATTATTCAGAAACCGAATTCCATTCGTTTCAGCTCCGATTCACTTCCGCACGATCCCGAATGGACGCGAATGCAATTTCATAAATCCATAGGGACATATTATGAAAAGAAATCCAAAAAACGGGCCGCCTCAATTTTTGCTCCATACCTCGTGTACAACCCCTACGAGGATTATTCGGAAACAGAGTTCCATTCGTTTCAGCTCCGATTCACTTCCAGACGACCCCGAATGAAAGCGAATGCAATTTCATAAATCCATAGGGACAAATTATGAAAAGAAATCCAAAAAACGGGCCGCCTCAATTTTTGCTCCGTATCTCGTATACTACCCCCTACGAGAATTATTCGGAAACCAAGTTCCATAAGGTTAAGCTCCGATTCACTTCCGGACGACCCCGAATGGACGCGAATGCAATTACATAAGTACATAGGGACAAATTATGAAAAGAAATTCAAAAAATGGTCCCCTCAATATTTGCTCCATACCTCGTGTACTACCCCCTACGAGGATTATTCCGAAACAGAGTTCCATTCGTTTTAGCTCAGATTCCCTTCCGGACGACCCCGAATGGACGCGAATTCAATTTCATAAATCCATAGGGACAAATTATGATAAGAAATCCAAAAAATGGGCTGCCTCAATTTTTGCTCCATATCTCGTATACTACCCCCTACGAGAATTATTCGGAAACCAAGTTCCATAAGTTTCATCTCCGATTCACTTCCGGACGACCCCGAATGGACGCGAATGCAATTTAATAAATCTATAGGGATAAATTATGAAAATAAATCCAAAAAACGGGCCGCCTCAAGTTTTGCTCCATATTTCGTATACTACCCCCTACGAGAATTATTCGGAAACCCAGTTCCATAAGTTTCAGCTCCGATTCACTTCCGGACGACTCCGAATGGACGCGAAGGCAATTTCATAAATCCATAGGGACAAATTATGAAAAGAAATTGAAAAAACGGGACACCTCAATTTTCGCTCCATACCTCGTGTACTACCCCCTACGAGGATTATTCGAAAATCGAGTTCCATTCGTTTCATCTCCGATTCACTTCCGGACGACCCCGAATGGACGCGAATGCAATTTAATAAATCTATAGGGACAAATTATGAAAAAAAATCAAAAAAACGGGCCACCTTAATTTTTGCTCCATAACTCGTGTACTACCCCCTACGAGGATTATTCGGAAATCGAGTTCCATTCGTTTCAGCTCCGATTCTCTTCCGGATGACCCCGAATGAACGCGAATGCAATTTCATAAATCCATAGGAACAAATTATGAAATGAAATCAAAAAAATGGGCCGCCTCAATTTTTGCACCATACCTTGTGTACTACTACCCCCTACGAGGATTATTCGGAAACCGAGTTCCATTCGTTTCAGCTCCGATTCACTTCCGGACGACCCCGAATGAAAGCGAATGCAATTTCATAAATCCATAGGGACAAATTATGAAAAGAAATCCAAAAAATGGGACACCTCAATTTTCGCTCCATACCTCGTGTACTACCCCCTACGAGGATTATTCAGAAACCGAGTTCCATTCGTTTCAGCTCCGATTCACTTCCGCACGATCCCGAATGGACGCGAATGCAATTTCATAAATCCATAGGGACATATTATGAAAAGAAATCCAAAAAACGGGCCGCCTCAATTTTTGCTCCATACCTCGTGTACAACCCCTACGAGGATTATTTGGAAACCGAGTTCCATTCGTTTCAGCTCCGATTCACTTCCAGACGACCCCGAATGAAAGCGAATGCAATTTCATAAATCCATAGGGACAAATTATGAAAAGAAATCCAAAAAATGGACCGTCTTAATTTTTGCTCCATACCTCGTGTACTACCCCTACGAGGATTATTCGGAAACCAAGTTCCATTCGTTTCAGCTCCGATTCACTTCCGGACGACCCCGAATGGACGCGAATGCAATTTAATAAATCTATAGGGACAAATTATGAAAATAAATCCAAAAAACGGGCCGCCTCAATTTTTGCTCCATATTTCGTATACTACCCCCTACGAGAATTATTCGGAAACCAAGTTCCATAAGTTTCAGCTCCGATTCACTTCCGGACGACTCCGAATGGACGCGAAGGCAATTTCATAAATCCATAGGGACAAATTATGAAAAGAAATTGAAAAAACAGGACACCTCAATTTTCGCTCCATACCTCGTGTACTACCCCCTACGAGGATTATTCGAAAACCGAGTTCCATTCGTTTCATCTCCGATTCACTTCCGGACGACCCCGAATGGACGCGAATGCAATTTAATAAATCTATAGGGACAAATTATGAAAAAAAATCAAAAAAACGGGCCGCCTTAATTTTTGCTCCATAACTCGTGTACTACCCCCTACGAGGATTATTCGGAAATCGAGTTCCATTCGTTTCAGCTCTGATTCTCTTCCGGATGACCCCGAATGAACGCGAATGCAATTTCATAAATCCATAGGAACAAATTATGAAAAGAAATCCAAAAAATGGACCGCCTCAATTTTTGCACCATACCTCGTGAACTACCCCCTACGAGGATTATTCGGAAACCGAGTTCCATTCGTTTCAGCTCCGATTCACTTCCGGACGACCCCGAATGAAAGCGAATGCAATTTCATAAATCCATAGGGACAAATTATGAAAAGAAATCCAAGAAACGGGACACCTCAATTTTCGCTCCATACCTCGTGTACTACCCCCTACGAGGATTATTCAGAAACCGAGTTCCATTCGTTTCAGCTCCGATTCACTTCCGCACGATCCCTAATGGACGCGAATGCAATTTCATAAATCCATAGGGACATATTATGAAAAGAAATCCAAGAAATGGGCCGCCTCAATTTTTGCTCCATACCTAGTGTACAACCCCTACGAGGATTATTCGAAAACCGAGTTCCATTCGTTTCAGCTCCGATTCACTTCCGGACGACCCCGAATGGACGCGAATGCAATTTAATAAATCTATAGGGACAAATTATGAAAAGAAATCCAAAAAATGGGCCGCCTCAATTTTTGCTCCATACCTCGTGTACTCCCTACGAGGATTATTCGAAAACCGAGTTCCATTCGTTTCAGCTCCGATTCACTTCCGGACGACCCCGAATGGACGCAAATGCAATTTAATAAATCTATAGGGACAAATTATGAAAAGAAATCCAAAAAATGGGCCGCCTCAATTTTTGCTCCATATCTCGTATACTACCCCCTACGAGAATTATTCGGAAACCAAGTTCCATAAGTTTCAGCTCTGATTCACTTCCGGACGACTCCGAATGGACGCAAATACAATTTCATAAATCCATAGGGACAAATTATGGAAAGAAATTGAAAAAACGGGACACCTCAATTTTCGCTTCGTACCTCGTGTACTACCCCCTACGAGGATTATTCGGAAACCGAGTTCCATTCGTTTCAGCTCCGATTCACTTCCGGACGACCCCGAATGGACGCGAATGCAATTTAATAAATCTATAGGGACAAATTATGAAAAGAAATCCAAAAAACGGGCCGCCTCAATTTTTGTTCCATACCTCGTGTACTCCCTACGAGGATTATTCGAAGACCGAGTTCCATTCGTTTCAGCTCAGATTCCCTTTCGGACGACCCCGGATGGACGCGAATTCAATTTCATAAATCTATAGGGACAAATTATGAAAAGAAATCCAAAAAATGGGCCGCCTCAATTTTTGCTCCATATCTCGTATACTACCCCCTACGAGAATTATTCGCAAACCAAGTTCCATAAGGTTAAGCTCCGATTCACTTCCGGACGACCTCGAATGGACGCGAATGCAATTTCATAAATACATAGGGACAAATTATGAAAAGAAATTTAAAAATTTGTCCCCTCAATATTTGCTCCATACCTCGTGTACTACCCCCTACGAGGATTATTCCGAAACAGAGTTCCATTCGTTTTAGCTCAGATTCCCTTCCAGACGACCCCGAATGGACACGAATTCAATTTTATAAATCCATAAGGACAAATTATGATAAGGAATCCAAAAAACGGGCCGCCTCAATTTTTGCTCCATATCTCGTATACTACCCCCTACGAGAATTATTCGGAAACCAAGTTCCATAAGTTTCAGCTCCGATTCACTTCCGGACGACCCCGAATGGACGCGAAAGCAATTTTATAAATCCATAGGGACAAATTATGAAAATAAATTAAAAAACAGGACACCTCAATTTTCGCTCCATACCTCGTGTATTACCCCCTACGAGGATTATTCGGAAACCGAGTTCCATTCGTTTCAGCTCCGATTCACTTCCGGACGACCCCGAATGAACGCGAATGCAATTTCATAAATCCATAGGGACAAATTATGAAAAGAAATCCAAAAAACGGGCCACCTCAATTTTTGCTCCATACCTCGTGTAGTACCCCCTACGAGGATTATTCAGAAACCGAGTTCCATTCGTGTCAGCTCCGATTCACTTCCGGACGACCTCGAATGAACGCGAATGCAATTTCATAAATCCATAGGGACAAATTATGAAAAGAAGTCCAGAAAACGGGCCGCCTCAATTTTTGCTCCATACATCGTGTACTACCCCCTACGAGGATTATTCGGAAACCCAGTTCCATAAGTTTCAGCTCCGATTAACTTCCGGACGACCCCGAATGGACGCGAACGCAATTTCATAAATCCATAAGGACAAATTATGAAAAGAAATTGAAAAAACGGGACACCTTAATTTTTGATCCATACCTCGTGTACTACCCACCCCTACGAGGATTATTCGGAAATCGAGTTCCATTCGTTTCAGCTCCGATTCACTTCCGGACGACCCCGAATGGACGCGAATGCAATTTAATAAATCTATAGGGACAAATTATGAAAATAAATCCAAAAAATGGGCCGCCTCAATTTTTGCTCCATACCTCGTGTACTACCCCCTACGAGGATTATTCGTTAACCGAGTTCCATTCGTTTCAGCTCCTATTCACTTCCGGACGACCCCGAATGGACGCGAATGCAATTTAATAAATCTATAGGGACAAATTATGAAAAGAAATCCAAAAAACGGGCTGCCTCAATTTTTGCTCCATATCTCGTATACTACCCCCTACGAGAATTATTCGGAAACCAAGTTCCATAAGGTTAAGCTCCGATTCACTTCCGGACGACCCCAAATGGACGTGAATGCAATTTCATAAATACATAGGGACAAATTATGAAAAGAAATTCAAAAAATGGTCCCCTCAAAATTTGCTCCATACCTCTTGTACTACCCCCTACGAGGATTATTCTGAAACAGAGTTCCATTCGTTTTAGCTCAGATTCCCTTCCGGACGACCCCGAATGGACGCGAATTCAATTTCATAAATCCATAGGGATAAATTATGATAAGAAATCCAAAAAACGGGCCGCCTCAATTTTTGCTCCATATCTCGTATACTACCCCCTACGAGAATTATTCGGAAACCAAGTTCCATAAGTTTCAGCTCCGATTCAGTTCCGGACGACCCCGAATGGACGCGAAAGCAATTTCATAAATCCATAGGGACAAATTATGAAAAGAAATTAAAAAAATAGGACACCTCAATTTTCGCTCCATACCTCATGTATTACCCCCTACGAGGATTATTCGGAAACCGAGTTCCATTCGTTTCAGCTCCGATTCACTTCTGGACGACCCCGAATGAACGCGAATGCAATTTCATAAATCCATAGGGACAAATTATGAAAAGAAATCCTAAAAATGGGCCGCCTCAATTTTTGCACCATACCTCGTGTACTACCCCCTACGAGGATTATTCGGAAACCGAGTTCCATTCGTTTCAGCTCCGATTCACTTCCAGACGACCCCGAATGAAAGCGAATGCAATTTCATAAATCCATAGGGACAAATTATGAAAAGAAATCCAAAAAACGGGACACCTCAATTTTCGCTCCATACCTCGTGTACTACCCCCTACGAGGATTATTCGAAGACCGAGTTCCATTCGTTTCAGCTCAGATTCCCTTCCGGACGACCCCAGATGGACGCGAATTCAGTTTCATAAATCTATAGGGACAAATTATGAAAAGAAATCCAAAAAATGGGCCGCCTCAATTTTTGCTCCATATCTCGTATACTACCCCCTACGAGAATTATTCGAAAACCAAGTTCCATAAGGTTAAGCTCCGATTCACTTCCGGACGACCCCGAATGGACGCGAATGCAATTTCATAAATACATAGGGACAAATTATGAAAAGAAATTCAAAAAATGGTCCCCTCAATATTTGCTCCATACCTCGTGTACTACCCCCTACGAGGATTATTCCGAAACAGAGTTCCATTCGTTTTAGCTCAGATTCCCTTCCGGACGACCCCGAATGGACGCGAATTCAATTTCATAAATCCATAGGGATAAATTATGATAGGAAATCCAAAAAACGGGCCGCCTCAATTTTTGCTCCATATCTCGTATACTACCCCCTACGAGAATTATTCGGAAACCAAGTTCCATAAGTTTCAGCTCCGATTCAGTTCCGTACGACCCCGAATGGACGCGAAAGCAATTTCGTAAATCCATAGGGACAAATTATGAAAAGAAATGAAAAAAACAGGACACCTCAATTTTCGCTCCATACCTCGTGTATTACCCCCTACGAGGATTATTCGGAAACCGAGTTCCATTCGTTTCAGCTCCGATTCACTTCCGAACGACCCCGAATGAACGCGAATGCAATTTCATAAATCCATAGGGACAAATTATGAAAAGAAATCCAAAAAACGGGCCGCCTCAATTTTTGCTCCATACCTCGTGTACTACCCCCTACGAGGATTATTCGGAAATCGAGTTCCATTCGTTTCAGCTCTGATTCTCTTCCGGATGACCCCGAATGAACGCGAATGCAATTTCATAAATCCATAGGAACAAATTATGAAAAGAAATCCAAAAAATGGGCCGCCTCAATTATTGCACCATACCTCGTGTACTACCCCCTACGAGGATTATTCGGAAACCGAGTTCCATTCGTTTCAGCTCCGATTCACTTCCGGACGACCCCGAATGAAAGCGAATGCAATTTCATAAATCCATAGGGACAAATTATGAAAAGAAATCCAAAAAACGGGGCACCTCAATTTTCGCTCCATACCTCGTGTACTACCCCCTACGAGGATTATTCGAAAACCGAGTTCCATTCGTTTCAGCTCCGATTCACTTCCGGACGACCCCGAATGGACGCGAATGCAATTTAATAAATCAATAGGGACAAATTATGAAAATAAATCCAAAAAACGGGCCGCCAGAATTTTTGCTCCATATTTCGTATACTACCCCCTACGAGAATTATTCGGAAACCAAGTTCCATAAGTTTCAGCTCCGATTCACTTCCGGACGACTCCGAATGGACGCGAAGGCAATTTCATAAATCCATAGAGACAAATTATGAAAAGAAATTGAAAAAACGGGACACCTCAATTTTCGCTCCATACCTCGTGTATTACCCCCTACGAGGATTATTCGAAAACCGAGTTCCATTCGTTTCATCTCCGATTCACTTCCGGACGACCCCGAATGGACGCGAATGCAATTTAATAAATCTATAGGGACAAATTATGAAAAAAAATCAAAAAAATGGGCCACCTTAATTTTTGCTCCATAACTCGTGTACTACCCCCTACGAGGATTATTCGGAAATCGAGTTCCATTCGTTTCAGCTCCGATTCTCTTCCGGATGACCCCGAATGAACGCAAATGCAATTTCATAAATCCATAGGAACAAATTATGAAAAGAAATCCAAAAAATGGGCCGCCTCAATTTTTGCACCATACCTCGTGTACTACCCCCTACGAGGATTATTCGGAAACCGAGTACCATTCGTTTCAGCTCCGATTCACTTCCGGACAACCCCAAATGAAAGCGAATGCAATTTCATAAATCCATAGGGACAAATTATGAAAAGAAATCCAAAAAACGGGACACCTCAATTTTCGCTCCATACCTCGTGTACTACCCCCTACGAGGATTATTCAGAAACCGAGTTCCATTCGTTTCAGCTCCGATTCACTTGCGCACGATCCCGAATGGACGCAAATGCAATTTCATAAATCCATAGGGACATATTATGAAAAGAAATCCAAGAAATGGGCCGCCTCAATTTTTGCTCCATACGTCGTGTACAACCCCTACGAGGATTATTCGAAAACCGAGTTCCATTCGTTTCAGCTCCGATTCACTTCCGGACGACCCCGAATGGACGCGAATGCAATTTAATAAATCTATAGGGACAAATTATGAAAAGAAATCGAAAAAACGGGCCGCCTCAATTTTTGCTCCATACCTCGTGTACTCCCTACGAGGTTTATTCAAAAACCGAGTTCCATTCGTTTCAGCTCCGATTCACTTCCGGACGACCCCGAATGGACGCAAATGCAATTTAATAAATCTATAGGGACAAATTATGAAAAGAAATCCAAAAAATGGGCCGCCTCAATTTTTGCTCCATATCTCGTATACTACCCCCTACGAGAATTATTCGGAAACCAAGTTCCATAAGGTTAAGCTCCGATTCACTTCCGGACGACCCCGAATGGACGCGAATGCAATTTAATAAATCTATAGGGACAAATTATGAAAAGAAATCTAAAAAACGGGCTGCCTCAATTTTTGCTCCATACCTCGTGTACTCCATATGAGGATTATTCGAAGACCGAGTTCCATTCGTTTCAGCTCAAATTCCATTCCGGACGACCCCGGATGGACGCGAATTCAATTTCATAAATCTATGGGGACAAATTATGAAAAGAAATCCAAAAAATGGGCCGCCTCAATTTTTGCTCCGTATCTCGTATACTACCCCCAACGAGAATTATTCGGAAACCAAGTTCCATAAGGTTAAGCTCCGATTCACTTCCGGACGACCCCGAATGGACCCGAATGCAATTTCATAAATACATAGGGACAAATTATGAAAAGAAATTCAAAAAATGGTCCCCTCAATATTTGCTCCATACCTCGTGTACTACCCCCTACGAGGATTATTCCGAAACAGAGTTCCATTCGTTTTAGCTCAGATTCCCTTCCGGACGACCCCGAATGGACGCGAATTCAATTTCATAAATCGATAGGGACAAATTATGATAAGAAATCCAAAAAACGGGCCGCCTCAATTTTTGCTCCATATCTCGTATACTACCCCCTACGAGAATTATTCGGAAACCAAGTTCCATAAGTTTCAGCTCCGATTCACTTCCGGACGACCCCGAATGGACGCGAAAGCAATTTCATAAATCCATAGGGACAAATTATGAAAAGAAATCCAAAAAACGGGACACCTCAATTTTCGCTCCATACCTCGTGTACTACCCCCTACGAGGATTATTCAGAAACCGAGTTCCATTCGTTTCAGCTCCGATTCACTTCCGCACGATCCCGAATGGACGTAAATGCAATTTCATAAATCCATAGGGACATATTATGAAAAGAAATCCAAGAAATGGGCCGCCTCAATTTTTGCTCCATACGTCGTGTACAACCCCTACGAGGATTATTCGAAAACCGAGTTCCATTCGTTTCAGCTCCGATTCACTTCCGGACGACCCCGAATGGACGCGAATGCAATTTAATAAATCTATAGGGACAAATTATGAAAAGAAATCGAAAAAACGGGCCGCCTCAATTTTTGCTCCATACCTCGTGTACTCCCTACGAGGATTATTCAAAAACCGAGTTCCATTCGTTTCAGCTCCGATTCACTTCCGGACGACCCCGAATGGACGCAAATGCAATTTAATAAATCTATAGGGACAAATTATTAAAAGAAATTCAAAAAATGGTCCCCTCAATATTTGCTCCATACCTCGTGTACTACCCCCTACGAGGATTATTCCGAAACAGAGTTCCATTCGTTTTAGCTCAGATTCCCTTCCGGACGACCCCGAATGGACGCGAATTCAATTTCATAAATCGATAGGGACAAATTATGATAAGAAATCCAAAAAACGGGCCGCCTCAATTTTTGCTCCATATCTCGTATACTACCCCCTACGAGAATTATTCGGAAACCAAGTTCCATAAGTTTCAGCTCCGATTCACTTCCGGACGACCCCGAATGGACGCGAAAGCAATTTCATAAATCCATAGGGACAAATTATGAAAAGAAATTAAAAAAACAGGACACCTCAATTTTCGCTCCATACCTCGTGTATTACCCACTACGAGGATTATTCGGAAACCGAGTTCCATTCGTTTCAGCTCCGATTCACTTCCGGACGACCCCGAATGAACGCGAATGCAATTTCATAAATCCATAGGGACAAATTATGAAAAGAAATCCAAAAAACGGGCCGCCTCAATTTTTGCTCCATACCTCGTTTACTACCCCCTACGAGGATTATTCGGAAATCGAGTTCCATTCGTTTCAGCTCTGATTCTCTTCCGGATGACCCCGAATGAACGCGAATGCAATTTAATAAATCCATAGGGACAAATTATGAAAAGAAATCCAAAAAATGGGCCGCCTCAATTTTTACTCCATACCTCGTGTACTACCCCCTACGAGGATTATTCGGAAACCGAGTTCCATTCGTTTCAGCTTCGATTCACTTCCGGATGACCCCGAATGAAGGCGAATGCAATTTCATATATCCATAGGGACAAATTATGAAAAAAAATCCAAAAAATGGGACGCCTCTATTTTTGCACCGTACCTCATGTACTACCCCCTACGAGGATTATTCGGAAACCGAGTTCCATTCGTTTCAGCTCCGATTCACTTCCGGATGACCCCGAATGAAAGCGAATGCAATTTCATAAATCCATTGGGACAAATAATGAAAAGAAATCCAAAAAACAGGAGACCTCAATTTTCGCTCCATACCTCGTGTTCTACCCCCTACGAGGATTATTCGGAAACCGAGTTCCATTCGTTTCAGCTCCGATTCACTTCCGGACGATCCCGAATGGACGCGAATGCAATTTCATAAATCCATAGGGACATATTATGAAAAGAAATCCAAAAAATGGGCCGCCTCAATTTTTGCTCCATACCTCGTGTACTACCCCTAGGAGGATTATTCGAAAACTGAGTTCCATTCGTTTCAGCTCCGATTCACTTCCGGACGACCCCGAATGGACACGAATGCAATTTAATAAATCTATAGGGACAAATTATGAAAAGAAATCTATAAAACGGGCCGCCTCAATTTTTGCTCCCTACCTCGTGTACTCCCTACAAGGATTATTCAAAAACCGAGTTCCATTCGTTTCAGCTCCGATTCACTTCCGGACGACCCCGAATGGACGCGAATGCAATTTAATAAATCTATCGGGAAAATTATGAAAAGAAATCCAAAAAACGGGCCGTTTCAATTTTTGCTCCATATCTCGTATACTACCCCCTACGAGAATTATTCGGAAACCAAGTTCCATAAGTTTCAGCTCTGATTCACTTCCGGACGACTCCGAATGGACGCGAATGCAATTTCATAAATCCATTGGGACAAATTATGAAAAGAAATTGATAAAACGGGACACCTCAATTTTCGCTCCATACCTCGTGTACTACCCCCTACGAGGATTATTCGGAAACCGAGTTCCATTCGTTTCAGCTCCGATTCACTTCCGGACGACCCCGAATGGACGCGAATGCAATTTAATAAATCTATAGGGACAAATTATGAAAAGAAATCCAAAAAACGGGCCACCTCAATTTTTGCTCCATACCTCGTGTACTCCCTACGAGGATTATTCGAAAACCGAGTTCCATTCGTTTCAGCTCAGATTCCCTTCCAGACGACCCCGGATGGACGCAAATTCAATTTCATAAATCCGTAGGGACAAATTATGAAAAGAAATCTAAAAAACGGGCCACCTCAATTTTTGCTCCATATCTCGTATACTACCCCCTACGAGAATTATTCGGAAACCAAGTTCCATAAGGTTAAGCTCCGATTCACTTCCGGACGACCCCGAATGGACGCGAATGCAATTTCATAAATACATAGGGACAAATTATGAAAAGAAATTCAAAAAATGGTCCCCTCAATATTTGCTCCATACCTCGTGTACTACCCCCTACGAGGATTATTCCGAAATAGAGTTCCATTCGTTTTAGCTCAGATTCCCTTCCGGACGACCCCGAATGGTCGCGAATTCAATTTCATAAATCCATAGGGACAAATTATGAAAAGAAATCCAAAAAACGGGATGCCTCAATTTTTGCTCCATATCTCGTATACTACCCCTTACGAGAATTATTCGGAAACCAAGTTCCATAAGTTTCAGCTCCGATTCACTTCCGGACGACTCCGAATGGACGCGAATGCAATTTCATAAATCCATAGGGACAAATTATGAAAAGAAATTGAAAAAACGGGACACCTCAATTTTCGCTCCATACCTCGTGTACTACCCCCTACGAGGATTATTCGGAAACCGAGTTCCATTCTTTCAGCTCCGATTCACTTCCGGATGACCCCGAATGGACGCGAATGCAATTTAATAAATCTATAGGGACAAATTATGAAAAGAAATCCAAAAAACGGGCTGCCTCAATTTTTGCTCCATACCTCGTGTACTCCCTACGAGGATTATTCCAAAATCGAGTTCCATTCGTTTCAGCTCAGATTCCCTTCCGGACGACCCCGATTGGACGCGAATTCAATTTCATAAATCCATAGGGACAAATTATGATAAGAAATCCAAAAAACGGGCCGCCTCAATTTTTGCTCCATATCTCGTATACTACCCCCTACGAGAATTATTCGGAAACCAAGTTCCATAAGTTTCAGCTCCGATTCACTTCCGGACGACCCCGAATGGACGCGAAAGCAATTTCATAAATCCATAGGGACAAATTATGAAAAGAAATTAAAAAAACAGGACACCTCAATTTTCGCTCCATACCTCGTGTATTACCCCCTACGAGGATTATTCGGAAACCGAGTTCCATTCGTTTCAGCTCCGATTCACTTCCGGACGACCCCGAATGAACGCGAATGCAATTTCATAAATCCATAGGAACAAATTATGAAAAGAAATCCAAAAAACGGGCCGCCTCAATTTTTGCTCCATACCTCGTGTACTACCCCCTACGAGGATTATTCCGAAACCGAGTTCCATTCGTTTTAGCTTCGATTCACTTCCGGATGACCCCGAATGAAGGCGAATGCAATTTCATAAATCCATAGGGACAAATTATGAAAAAAATCCAAAAAATGGGATGCCTCTATTTTTGCACCGTACCTCGTGTACTACCCCTACGAGGATTATTCGGAAACCGAGTTCCATTCGTTTCAGCTCCGATTCACTTCCGGATGACCCCGAATGAAAGCGAATGCAATTTCATAAATCCATTGGGACAAATAATTAAAAGAAATCCAAAAAACAGGAGACCTCAATTTTCGCTCCATACCTCGTGTTCTACCCCCTACGAGGATTATTCGGAAACCGAGTTCCGTTCGTTTCAGCTCCGATTCACTTCCGGATGATCTCGAATGGACGCGAATGCAATTTCATAAATCCATAGGGACACATTATGAAAAGAAATTGATAAAACGGGACACCTCAATTTTCGCTCCATACCTCGTGTACTACCCCCTACGAGGATTATTCGAAAACCGAGTTCCATTCGTTTCAGCTCCGATTCACTTCCGGACGACCCCGAATGGAAGCGAATGCAATTTAATAAATCTATAGGGACAAATTATGAAAAGAAATCCAAAAAATGGGCCGCCTCAATTTTTGCTCCATACCTCGTGTACTCCCTACGAGGATTATTCGAAAACCGAGTTCCATTCGTTTCAGCTCAGATTCCCTTCCGGACGACCCCGGATGGACGCAAATTCAATTTCATAAATCCGTAGGGACAAATTATGAAAAGAAATCTAAAAAATGGGCCACCTCAATTTTTGCTCCATATCTCGTATACTACCCCCTACGAGAATTATTCGGAAACCAAGTTCCATAAGGTTAAGCTCCGATTCACTTCCGGACGACCCCGAATGGACGCGAATGCAATTTCATAAATACATAGGGACAAATTATGAAAAGAAATTCAAAAAATGGTCCCCTCAATATTTGCTCCATACCTCGTGTACTACCCCCTACGAGGATTATTCCGAAACAGAGTTCCATTCGTTTTAGCTCAGATTCCCTTCCGGACGACCCCGAATGGTCGCGAATTCAATTTCATAAATCCATAGGGACAAATTATGAAAAGAAATCCAAAAAACGGGCTGCCTCAATTTTTGCTCCATATCTCGTATACTACCCCTTACGAGAATTATTCGGAAACCAAGTTCCATAAGTTTAACTCCGATTCACTTCCAGACGACTCCGAATGGACGCGAATGCAATTTCATAAATCCATAGGGACAAATTATGAAAAGAAATTGAAAAAATGGGACACCTCAATTTTTGCTCCATACCTCGTGTACTACCCCCTACGAGGATTATTCGGAAACCGAGTTCCATTCTTTCAGCTCCGATTCACTTCCGGATGACCCCGAATGGACGCGAATGCAATTTAATAAATCTATAGGGACAAATTATGAAAAGAAATCCAAAAAATGGGCTGCCTCAATTTTTGCTCCATACCTCGTGTACTCCCTACGAGGATTATTCGAAAACCGAGTTCCATTCGTTTCAGCTCAGATTCCCTTCCGGACGACCCCGATTGGACGCGAATTCAATTTCATAAATCCATAGGGACAAATTATGATAAGAAAACCAAAAAACGGGCCGCCTCAATTTTTGCTCCATATCTCGTATACTACCCCCTACGAGAATTATTCGGAAACCAAGTTCCATAAGTTTCAGCTCCGATTCACTTCCGGACGACCCCGAATGGACGCGAAAGCAATTTCATAAATCCATAGGGACAAATTATGAAAAGAAATTAAAAAAACAGGACACCACAATTTTCGCTCCATACCTCGTGTACTACCCCCTACGAGGATTATTCGGAAACCGAGTTCCATTCGTTTCAGCTCCGATTCACTTCCGGACGACCCCGAATGAACGCGAATGCAATTTCATAAATCCATAGGGACAAATTATGAAAAGAAATCCAAAAAACGGGCCGCCTCAATTTTTGCTCCATACCTCGTTTACTACCCCCTACGAGGATTATTCGGAAATCGAGTTCCATTCGTTTCAGCTCTGATTCTCTTCCGGATGACCCCGAATGAACGCGAATGCAATTTAATAAATCCATAGGGACAAATTATGAAAAGAAATCCAAAAAATGGGCCGCCTCAATTTTTACTCCATACCTCGTGTACTACCCCCTACGAGGATTATTCGGAAACCGAGTTCCATTCGTTTCAGCTTCGATTCACTTCCGGATGACCCCGAATGAAGGCGAATGCAATTTCATATATCCATAGGGACAAATTATGAAAAAAAATCCAAAAAATGGGACGCCTCTATTTTTGCACCGTACCTCATGTACTACCCCCTACGAGGATTATTCGGAAACCGAGTTCCATTCGTTTCAGCTCCGATTCACTTCCGGATGACCCCGAATGAAAGCGAATGCAATTTCATAAATCCATTGGGACAAATAATGAAAAGAAATCCAAAAAACAGGAGACCTCAATTTTCGCTCCATACCTCGTGTTCTACCCCCTACGAGGATTATTCGGAAACCGAGTTCCATTCGTTTCAGCTCCGATTCACTTCCGGACGATCCCGAATGGACGCGAATGCAATTTCATAAATCCATAGGGACATATTATGAAAAGAAATCCAAAAAATGGGCCGCCTCAATTTTTGCTCCATACCTCGTGTACTACCCCTAGGAGGATTATTCGAAAACTGAGTTCCATTCGTTTCAGCTCCGATTCACTTCCGGACGACCCCGAATGGACACGAATGCAATTTAATAAATCTATAGGGACAAATTATGAAAAGAAATCTATAAAACGGGCCGCCTCAATTTTTGCTCCCTACCTCGTGTACTCCCTACAAGGATTATTCAAAAACCGAGTTCCATTCGTTTCAGCTCCGATTCACTTCCGGACGACCCCGAATGGACGCGAATGCAATTTAATAAATCTATCGGGAAAATTATGAAAAGAAATCCAAAAAACGGGCCGTTTCAATTTTTGCTCCATATCTCGTATACTACCCCCTACGAGAATTATTCGGAAACCAAGTTCCATAAGTTTCAGCTCTGATTCACTTCCGGACGACTCCGAATGGACGCGAATGCAATTTCATAAATCCATTGGGACAAATTATGAAAAGAAATTGATAAAACGGGACACCTCAATTTTCGCTCCATACCTCGTGTACTACCCCCTACGAGGATTATTCGGAAACCGAGTTCCATTCGTTTCAGCTCCGATTCACTTCCGGACGACCCCGAATGGACGCGAATGCAATTTAATAAATCTATAGGGACAAATTATGAAAAGAAATCCAAAAAACGGGCCACCTCAATTTTTGCTCCATACCTCGTGTACTCCCTACGAGGATTATTCGAAAACCGAGTTCCATTCGTTTCAGCTCAGATTCCCTTCCAGACGACCCCGGATGGACGCAAATTCAATTTCATAAATCCGTAGGGACAAATTATGAAAAGAAATCTAAAAAACGGGCCACCTCAATTTTTGCTCCATATCTCGTATACTACCCCCTACGAGAATTATTCGGAAACCAAGTTCCATAAGGTTAAGCTCCGATTCACTTCCGGACGACCCCGAATGGACGCGAATGCAATTTCATAAATACATAGGGACAAATTATGAAAAGAAATTCAAAAAATGGTCCCCTCAATATTTGCTCCATACCTCGTGTACTACCCCCTACGAGGATTATTCCGAAATAGAGTTCCATTCGTTTTAGCTCAGATTCCCTTCCGGACGACCCCGAATGGTCGCGAATTCAATTTCATAAATCCATAGGGACAAATTATGAAAAGAAATCCAAAAAACGGGATGCCTCAATTTTTGCTCCATATCTCGTATACTACCCCTTACGAGAATTATTCGGAAACCAAGTTCCATAAGTTTCAGCTCCGATTCACTTCCGGACGACTCCGAATGGACGCGAATGCAATTTCATAAATCCATAGGGACAAATTATGAAAAGAAATTGAAAAAACGGGACACCTCAATTTTCGCTCCATACCTCGTGTACTACCCCCTACGAGGATTATTCGGAAACCGAGTTCCATTCTTTCAGCTCCGATTCACTTCCGGATGACCCCGAATGGACGCGAATGCAATTTAATAAATCTATAGGGACAAATTATGAAAAGAAATCCAAAAAACGGGCTGCCTCAATTTTTGCTCCATACCTCGTGTACTCCCTACGAGGATTATTCCAAAATCGAGTTCCATTCGTTTCAGCTCAGATTCCCTTCCGGACGACCCCGATTGGACGCGAATTCAATTTCATAAATCCATAGGGACAAATTATGATAAGAAATCCAAAAAACGGGCCGCCTCAATTTTTGCTCCATATCTCGTATACTACCCCCTACGAGAATTATTCGGAAACCAAGTTCCATAAGTTTCAGCTCCGATTCACTTCCGGACGACCCCGAATGGACGCGAAAGCAATTTCATAAATCCATAGGGACAAATTATGAAAAGAAATTAAAAAAACAGGACACCTCAATTTTCGCTCCATACCTCGTGTATTACCCCCTACGAGGATTATTCGGAAACCGAGTTCCATTCGTTTCAGCTCCGATTCACTTCCGGACGACCCCGAATGAACGCGAATGCAATTTCATAAATCCATAGGAACAAATTATGAAAAGAAATCCAAAAAACGGGCCGCCTCAATTTTTGCTCCATACCTCGTGTACTACCCCCTACGAGGATTATTCCGAAACCGAGTTCCATTCGTTTTAGCTTCGATTCACTTCCGGATGACCCCGAATGAAGGCGAATGCAATTTCATAAATCCATAGGGACAAATTATGAAAAAAATCCAAAAAATGGGATGCCTCTATTTTTGCACCGTACCTCGTGTACTACCCCTACGAGGATTATTCGGAAACCGAGTTCCATTCGTTTCAGCTCCGATTCACTTCCGGATGACCCCGAATGAAAGCGAATGCAATTTCATAAATCCATTGGGACAAATAATTAAAAGAAATCCAAAAAACAGGAGACCTCAATTTTCGCTCCATACCTCGTGTTCTACCCCCTACGAGGATTATTCGGAAACCGAGTTCCGTTCGTTTCAGCTCCGATTCACTTCCGGATGATCTCGAATGGACGCGAATGCAATTTCATAAATCCATAGGGACACATTATGAAAAGAAATTGATAAAACGGGACACCTCAATTTTCGCTCCATACCTCGTGTACTACCCCCTACGAGGATTATTCGAAAACCGAGTTCCATTCGTTTCAGCTCCGATTCACTTCCGGACGACCCCGAATGGAAGCGAATGCAATTTAATAAATCTATAGGGACAAATTATGAAAAGAAATCCAAAAAATGGGCCGCCTCAATTTTTGCTCCATACCTCGTGTACTCCCTACGAGGATTATTCGAAAACCGAGTTCCATTCGTTTCAGCTCAGATTCCCTTCCGGACGACCCCGGATGGACGCAAATTCAATTTCATAAATCCGTAGGGACAAATTATGAAAAGAAATCTAAAAAATGGGCCACCTCAATTTTTGCTCCATATCTCGTATACTACCCCCTACGAGAATTATTCGGAAACCAAGTTCCATAAGGTTAAGCTCCGATTCACTTCCGGACGACCCCGAATGGACGCGAATGCAATTTCATAAATACATAGGGACAAATTATGAAAAGAAATTCAAAAAATGGTCCCCTCAATATTTGCTCCATACCTCGTGTACTACCCCCTACGAGGATTATTCCGAAACAGAGTTCCATTCGTTTTAGCTCAGATTCCCTTCCGGACGACCCCGAATGGTCGCGAATTCAATTTCATAAATCCATAGGGACAAATTATGAAAAGAAATCCAAAAAACGGGCTGCCTCAATTTTTGCTCCATATCTCGTATACTACCCCTTACGAGAATTATTCGGAAACCAAGTTCCATAAGTTTAACTCCGATTCACTTCCAGACGACTCCGAATGGACGCGAATGCAATTTCATAAATCCATAGGGACAAATTATGAAAAGAAATTGAAAAAATGGGACACCTCAATTTTTGCTCCATACCTCGTGTACTACCCCCTACGAGGATTATTCGGAAACCGAGTTCCATTCTTTCAGCTCCGATTCACTTCCGGATGACCCCGAATGGACGCGAATGCAATTTAATAAATCTATAGGGACAAATTATGAAAAGAAATCCAAAAAATGGGCTGCCTCAATTTTTGCTCCATACCTCGTGTACTCCCTACGAGGATTATTCGAAAACCGAGTTCCATTCGTTTCAGCTCAGATTCCCTTCCGGACGACCCCGATTGGACGCGAATTCAATTTCATAAATCCATAGGGACAAATTATGATAAGAAAACCAAAAAACGGGCCGCCTCAATTTTTGCTCCATATCTCGTATACTACCCCCTACGAGAATTATTCGGAAACCAAGTTCCATAAGTTTCAGCTCCGATTCACTTCCGGACGACCCCGAATGGACGCGAAAGCAATTTCATAAATCCATAGGGACAAATTATGAAAAGAAATTAAAAAAACAGGACACCACAATTTTCGCTCCATACCTCGTGTATTACCCCCTACGAGGATTATTCGAAAACCGAGTTCCATTCGTTTCAGCTCCGATTCACTTCCGGACGACACCGAATGAACGCGAATGCAATTTCATAAATCCATAGGGACAAATTATGAAAAGAAATCCAAAAAACGGGCCGCCTCAATTTTTGCTCCATACCTCGTGTACTACCCCCTACGAGGATTATTCGGAAACCGAGTTCCATTCATTTCAGCTTCGATTCACTTCCGGATGACCCCGAATGAAGGCGAATGCAATTTCATAAATCCATAGGGACAAATTATGAAAAAAATCCAAAAAATGGGACGCCTCTATTTTTGCACCGTACCTCATGTACTACCCCCTACGAGGATTATTCGGAAACCGAGTTCCATTCGTTTCAGCTCCGATTCACTTCCGGATGACCCCGAATGAAAGCGAATGCAATTTCATAAATCCATTGGGACAAATAATGAAAAGAAATCCAAAAAACAGGAGACCTGAATTTTTGCTCCATACCTCGTGTTCTACCCCCTACGAGGATTATTCGGAAACCAGGTTCCATTCGTTTCAGCTCCGATTCACTTCCGGACGATCCCGAATGGACGCGAATGCAATTTCATAAATCCATATGGACATATTATGAAAAGAAATCCAAAAAATGGGCCGCCTCAATTTTTGCTCCATACCTCGTGTACTACCCCTAGGAGGATTGTTCGAAAACTGAGTTCCATTCGTTTCAGCTCCGATTCACTTCCGGACGACCCCGAATGGACACGAATGCAATTTAATAAATCTATAGGGACAAATTATGAAAAGAAATCTATAAAACGGGCCGCCTCAATTTTTGCTCCCTACCTCGTGTACTCCCTACGAGGATTATTCAAAAACCGAGTTCCATTCGTTTCAGCTCCGATTTACTTCCGGACGACCCCGAATGGACGCGAATGCAATTTAATAAATCTATAGGGAAAATTATGAAAAGAAATCCAAAAAACGGGCCGTTTCAATTTTTGCTCCATATCTCGTATACTACCCCCTACGAGAATTATTCGGAAACCAAGTTCCATAAGTTTCAGCTCTGATTCACTTCCGGACGACTCCGAATGGACGCGAATGCAATTTCATAAATCCATAGGGACAAATTATGAAAAGAAATTGATAAAACGGGACACCTCAATTTTCGCTCCATACCTCGTGTACTACCCCCTACGAGGATTATTCGGAAACCGAGTTCCATTCGTTTCAGCTCCGATTCACTTCCGGACGACCCCGAATGGACGCGAATGCAATTTAATAAATCTATAGGGACAAATTATGAAAAGAAATCCAAAAAACGGGCCGCCTCAATTTTTGCTCCATACCTCGTGTACTCCCTATGAGGATTATTCGAAAACCGAGTTCCATTCGTTTCAGCTCAGATTCCCTTCCGGACGACCCCGAATGGACGCAAATTCAATTTCATAAATCCGTAGGGACAAATTATGAAAAGAAATCCAAAAAATGGGCCGCCTCAATTTTTGCTCCATATCTCGTATACTACCCCCTACGAGAATTATTCGGAAACCAAGTTCCATAAGGTTAAGCTCCGATTCACTTCCGGACGACCCCGAATGGACGCGAATGCAATTTCATAAATACATAGGGACAAATTATGAAAAGAAATTCAAAAAATGGTCCCCTCAATATTTGCTCCATACCTCGTGTACTACCCCTACGAGGATTATTCCGAAACAGAGTTCCATTCGTTTTAGCTCAGATTCCCTTCCGGACGACCCCGAATGGTCGCGAATTCAATTTCATAAATCCATAGGGACAAATTATGAAAAGAAATCCAAAAAACGGGCTGCCTCAATTTTTGCTCCATATCTCGTATACTACCCCTTACGAGAATTATTCGGAAACCAAGTTCCATAAGTTTCAGCTCCGATTCACTTCCGGACGACTCCGAATGGACGCGAATGCAATTTCATAAATCCATAGGGACAAATTATGAAAAGAAATTGAAAAAACGGGACACCTCAATTTTTGCTCCATACCTCTTGTACTACCCCCTACGAGGATTATTTGGAAACCGAGTTCCATTCTTTCAGCTCCGATTCACTTCCGGATGACCCCGAATGGACGCGAATGCAATTTAATAAATCTATAGGGACAAATTATGAAAAGAAATCCAAAAAACGGGCTGCCTCAATTTTTGCTCCATACCTCGTGTACTCCCTACGAGGATTATTCGGAAACCGAGTTCCATTCGTTTCAGCTCCGATTCACTTCCGGACGATCCCGAATGGACGCGAATGCAATTTCATAAATCCATAGGGACATATTATGAAAAGAAATCCAAAAAATGGGCCGCCTCAATTTTAGCTCCATACCTCGTGTACTACCCCTAGGAGGATTATTCGAAAACTGAGTTCCATTCGTTTCAGCTCCGATTCACTTCCGGACGACCCCGAATGGACACGAATGCAATTTAATAAATCTATAGGCACAAATTATGAAAAGAAATCCAAAAAACGGGCCGCCTCAATTTTTGCTCCCTACCTCGTGTACTCCCTACGAAGATTATTCAAAAACCGGGTTCCATTCGTTTCAGCTCCAATTCACTTCCGGAAGACCCCGAATGGCGCGAATACAATTTAATAAATCTATAGGGACAAATTATGAAAAGAAATCCAAAAAATGGGTCGTTTCAATTTTTGCTCAATATATCGTATACTACCCCCTACGAGAATTATTCGGAAACCAAGTTCCATAAGTTTCAGCTCTGATTCACTTCCGGACGACTCCGAATGGACGCGAATGCAATTTCATAAATCCATAGGGACAAATTATGAAAAGAAATTGATAAAATGGGACACCTCAATTTTCGCTCCATACCTCGTGTATTACCCCCTACGAGGATTATTCGGAAACCGAGTTCCATTCGTTTCAGCTCCGATTCACTTCCGGACGACCCCGAATGGACGCGAATGCAATTTAATAAATCTATAGGGACAAATTATGAAAAGAAATCCAAAAAACGGGCCGCCTCAATTTTTGCTCCATACCTCGTGTACTCCCTACGAGGATTATTCGAAAACCGAGTTCCATTCGTTTCAGCTCAGATTCCCTTCCGGACGACCCCGGATGGACGCAAATTCAATTTCATAAATCCGTAGGGACAAATTATGAAAAGAAATCCAAAAAACGGGCCGCCTCAATTTTTGCTCCATATCTCGTATACTACCCCCTACGAGAATTATTCGGAAACCAAGTTCCATAAGGTTAAGCTCCGATTCACTTCCGGACGACCCCGAATGGACGCGAATGCAATTTCATAAATACATAGGGACAAATTATGAAAAGAAATTCAAAAAATGGTCCCCTCAATATTTGCTCCATACCTCGTGTACTACCCCCTACGAGGATTATTCCGAAACAGAGTTCCATTCGTTTTAGCTCAGATTCCCTTCCGGACGACCCCGAATGGTCGCGAATTCAATTTCATAAATCCATAAGGACAAATTATGAAAAGAAATCCAAAAAACGGGCTGCCTCAATTTTTGCTCCATATCTCGTATACTACCCCTTACGAGAATTATTCGGAAACCAAGTTCCATAAGTTTCAGCTCCGATTCACTTCCGGACGACTCCGAATTGACGCGAATGCAATTTCATAAATCCATAGGGACAAATTATGAAAAGAATTTGAAAAAACGGGACACCTAAATTTTCGCTCCATACCTCGTGTACTACCCCCTACGAGGATTATTCGGAAACCGAGTTCCATTCTTTCAGCTCCGATTCACTTCCGGATGCCCCGAATGGACGCGAATGCAATTTAATAAATCTATAGGGACAAATTATGAAAAGAAATCCAAAAAACGGGCTGCCTCAATTTTTGCTCCATACCTCGTGTACTCCCTACGAGGATTATTCGAAAACCGAGTTCCATTCCTTTCAGCTCAGATTCCCTTCCAGACGACCCCGGATGGACGCAAATTCAATTTCATAAATCCATAGGGACAAATTATGAAAAGAAATCCAAAAAATGGGCCGCCTCAATTTTTGCTCCATATCTCGTATACTACCCCCTACGAGAATTATTCGGAAACCAAGTTCCATAAGGTTAAGCTCCGATTCACTTCCGGACGACCCCGAATGGACGCGAATGCAATTTCATAAATACATAGGGACAAATTATGAAAAGAAATCCAAAAAATGGGCCGCCTCAATTTTTGCACCATACCTCGTGTACTACCCCCTACGAGAATTATCCGGAAACCAAGTTCCATAAGTTTCAGCTCCGATTCACTTCCGGACGACCCCGAATGAACGCGAATGCAATTTCATAAATCCATAGGGACAAATTATGAAAAGAAATTAAAAAACGGGACACCTCAATTTTCGCTCCATACCTCGTGTACTACCCCCTATGAGGATTATTCGGAAACCGAGTTCCATTCGTTTCAGCTCCGATTCACTTCCGGACGACCCCGAATGAACGCGAATGCAATTTCATAAATCCATAGGGACAAATTATGAAAAGAAATCCAAAAAATGGGCCGCCTCAATTTTTTCTCCATACCTCGTGTACTACCCCCTACGAGGATTATTCGGAAACCGAGTTCCATTCGTTTCAGCTCCGATTCACTTTCGGACGACCCCGAATGAAAGCGAATGCAATTTCATAAATCCATAGGGACAAATTATGAAAAGAAATCCAAAAAATGGACCGCCTCAATTTTTGCTCCATACCTCGTGTATTAGCCCCAACGAGGATTATTCGGAAACCGAGTTCCATTCGTTTCAGCTCCGATTCACTTCCGGACGATCCCGAATGGACGCGAATGCAATTTAATAAATCTATAGGGACAAATTATGAAAAGAAATCCAAAAAACGGGCCACCTCAATTTTTGCTCCATATCTCGTATACTACCCCCTACGAGAATTATTCGGAAACCAAGTTCCATAAGTTTCAGCTCCGATTCACTTCCGGACGACTCCGAATGGACGCGAATGCAATTTCATAAATACATAGGGACAAATTATGAAAAAAATTCAAAAAATGGTCCCCTCAATATTTGCTCCATACCTCGTGTTCTACCCCCTACGAGGATTATTCCGAAACAGAGTTCCATTCGTTTTAGCTCAGATTCCCTTCCGGACGACCCCGAATGGTCGCGAATTCAATTTCATAAATCCATAGGGACAAATTATGAAAAGAAATCCAAAAAACGGGCTACCTCAATTTTTGCTCCATATCTCGTATACTACCCCTTACGAGAATTATTCGGAAACCAAGTTCCATAAGTTTCAGCTCCGATTCACTTCCGGACGACTCCGAATGGACGCGAATGCAATTTCATAAATCCATAGGGACAAATTATGAAAAGAAATTGAAAAAACGGGACACCTAAATTTTTGCTCCATACCTCGTGTACTACTCCCTACGAGGATTATTCGGAAACCGAGTTCCATTCTTTCAGCTCCGATTCACTTCCGGATGACCCCGAATGGACGCGAATGCAATTTAATAAATCTATAGGGACAAATTATGAAAAGAAATCCAAAAAACGGGCTGCCTCAATTTTTGCTCCATACCTTGTGTACTCCCTACGAGGATTATTCGAAAACCGAGTTCCATTCATTTCAGCTCAGATTCCCTTCCGGACGACCCCGGATGGACGCAAATTCAATTTCATAAATCCATAGGGACAAATTATGAAAAGAAATCCAAAAAACGGGCCGCCTCAATTTTTGCTCCATATCTCGTATACAACCCCCTACGAGAATTATTCGGAAACCAAGTTCCATAAGGTTAAGCTCCGATTCACTTCCGGACGACCCCGAATGGACACGAATGCAATTTCATAAATACATAGGGACAAATTATGAAAAGAAATCCAAAAAATGGGCCGCCTCAATTTTTGCACCATACCTCGTGTACTACCCCCTACGAGAATTATCCGGAAACCAAGTTCCATAAGTTTCAGCTCCGATTCACTTCCGGACGACCCCGAATGAACGCGAATGCAATTTCATAAATCTATAGGGACAAATTATGAAAAGAAATTGAAAAAACGGGACACCTCAATTTTTGCTCCATACCTCGTGTACTACCCCCTACGAGGATTATTCAGAAACCGAGTTCCATTCGTTTCAGCTCCGATTCACTTCCGGACGACCCCGAATGAACGCGAATGCAATTTCATAAATCCATAGGGACAAATTATGAAAAGAAATCCAAAAAATGGGCCGCCTCAATTTTTTCTCCATACCTCGTGTACTACCCCCTACGAGGATTATTCGGAAACCGAGTTCCATTCGTTTCAGCTCCGATTCACTTTCGGACGACCCCGAATGAAAGCGAATGCAATTTCATAAATCCATAGGGACAAATTATGAAAAGAAATCCAAAAAATGGACCGCCTCAATTTTTGCTCCATACCTCGTGTATTAGCCCCAACGAGGATTATTCGGAAACCGAGTTCCATTCGTTTCAGCTCCGATTCACTTCCGGACGATCCCGAATGGACGCGAATGCAATTTAATAAATCTATAGGGACAAATTATGAAAAGAAATCCAAAAAACGGGCCACCTCAATTTTTGCTCCATATCTCGTATACTACCCCCTACGAGAATTATTCGGAAACCAAGTTCCATAAGTTTCAGCTCCGATTCACTTCCGGACGACTCCGAATGGACGCGAATGCAATTTCATAAATACATAGGGACAAATTATGAAAAAAATTCAAAAAATGGTCCCCTCAATATTTGCTCCATACCTCGTGTTCTACCCCCTACGAGGATTATTCCGAAACAGAGTTCCATTCGTTTTAGCTCAGATTCCCTTCCGGACGACCCCGAATGGTCGCGAATTCAATTTCATAAATCCATAGGGACAAATTATGAAAAGAAATCCAAAAAACGGGCTACCTCAATTTTTGCTCCATATCTCGTATACTACCCCTTACGAGAATTATTCGGAAACCAAGTTCCATAAGTTTCAGCTCCGATTCACTTCCGGACGACTCCGAATGGACGCGAATGCAATTTCATAAATCCATAGGGACAAATTATGAAAAGAAATTGAAAAAACGGGACACCTAAATTTTTGCTCCATACCTCGTGTACTACTCCCTACGAGGATTATTCGGAAACCGAGTTCCATTCTTTCAGCTCCGATTCACTTCCGGATGACCCCGAATGGACGCGAATGCAATTTAATAAATCTATAGGGACAAATTATGAAAAGAAATCCAAAAAACGGGCTGCCTCAATTTTTGCTCCATACCTTGTGTACTCCCTACGAGGATTATTCGAAAACCGAGTTCCATTCATTTCAGCTCAGATTCCCTTCCGGACGACCCCGGATGGACGCAAATTCAATTTCATAAATCCATAGGGACAAATTATGAAAAGAAATCCAAAAAACGGGCCGCCTCAATTTTTGCTCCATATCTCGTATACAACCCCCTACGAGAATTATTCGGAAACCAAGTTCCATAAGGTTAAGCTCCGATTCACTTCCGGACGACCCCGAATGGACACGAATGCAATTTCATAAATACATAGGGACAAATTATGAAAAGAAATCCAAAAAATGGGCCGCCTCAATTTTTGCACCATACCTCGTGTACTACCCCCTACGAGAATTATCCGGAAACCAAGTTCCATAAGTTTCAGCTCCGATTCACTTCCGGACGACCCCGAATGAACGCGAATGCAATTTCATAAATCTATAGGGACAAATTATGAAAAGAAATTGAAAAAAACGGGACACCTCAATTTTTGCTCCATACCTCGTGTACTACCCCCTACGAGGATTATTCAGAAACCGAGTTCCATTCGTTTCAGCTCCGATTCACTTCCGGACGACCCCGAATGAACGCGAATGCAATTTCATAAATCCATAGGGACAAATTATGAAAAGAAATCCAAAAAATGGGCCGCCTCAATTTTTTCTCCATACCTCATGTACTACCCCCTACGAGGATTATTCGGAAACCGAGTTCCATTCGTTTCAGCTCCGATTCACTTTCGGACGACCCCGAATGAAAGCGAATGTAATTTCATAAATCCATAGGGACAAATTATGAAAAGAAATCCAAAAAATGGACCGCCTCAATTTTTGCTCCATACCTCGTGTATTAGCCCCAACGAGGATTATTCGGAAACCGAGTTCCATTCGTTTCAGCTCCGATTCACTTCCGGACGACCCCGAATGGACGCGAATGCAATTTAATAAATCTATAGGGACAAATTATGAAAAGAAATCCAAAAAACGGGTCGCCTCAATTTTTGCTCCATATCTCGTATACTACCCCCTACGAGAATTATTCGGAAACCAAGTTCCATAAGTTTCAGCTCCGATTCACTTCCGGACGACTCCGAATGGACGCGAATGCAATTTCATAAATACATAGGGACAAATTATGAAAAGAAATTCAAAAAATGGTCCCCTCAATATTTGCTCCATACCTCGTGTTCTACCCCCTACGAGGATTATTCCGAAACAGAGTTCCATTCGTTTTAGCTCAGATTCCCTTCCGGACGACCCCAAATAGTCGCGAATTCAATTTCATAAATCCATAGGGACAAATTATGAAAAGAAATCCAAAAAACGGGCTGCCTCAATTTTTGCTTCATATCTCGTATACTACCCCTTACGAGAATTATTCGGAAACCAAGTTCCATAAGTTTCAGCTCCGATTCACTTCCGGACGACTCCGAATGGACGCGAATGCAATTTCATAAATCCATAGGGACAAATTATGAAAAGAAATTGAAAAAACGGGACACCTAAATTTTCGCTCCATACCTCGTGTACTACCCCCTACGAGGATTATTCGAAAACCGAGTTCCATTCTTTCAGCTCCGATTCACTTCCGGATGACCCCGAATGGACGCGAATGCAATTTAATAAATCTATAGGGACAAATTATGAAAAGAAATCCAAAAAACGGGCTGCCTTAATTTTTGCTCCATACCTCGTGTACTCCCTACGAGGATTATTCGAAAACCGAGTTCCATTCGTTTCAGCTCAGATTCCCTTCCGGACGACCCCGGATGGACCCAAATTCAATTTCATAAATCCATAGGGACAAATTATGAAAAGAAATCCAAAAAACGGGCCGCCTCAATTTTTGCTCCATATCTCGTATACAACCCCCTACGAGAATTATTCGGAAACCAAGTTCCATAAGGTTAAGCTCCGATTCACTTCCGGACGACCCCGAATGGACGCGAATGCAATTTCATAAATACATAGGGATAAATTATGAAAAGAAATCCAAAAAATGGGCCGCCTCAATTTTTGCACCATACCTCGTGTACTACCCCCTACGAGAATTATCCGGAAACCAAGTTCCATAAGTTTCAGCTCCGATTCACTTCCGGACGACCCCGAATGAACGCGAATGCAATTTCATAAATCTATAGGGACAAATTATGAAAAGAAATTGAAAAAACGGGACACCTCAATTTTTGCTCCAAACCTCGTGTACTACCCCCTACGAGGATTATTCGGAAACCGAGTTCCATTCGTTTCAGCTCCGATTCACTTCCGGACGACCCCGAATGAACGCGAATGCAATTTCATAAATCCATAGGGACAAATTATGAAAAGAAATCCAAAAAATGGGCCGCCTCAATTTTTTCTCCATACCTCGTGTACTACCCCCTACGAGGATTATTCGGAAACCGAGTTCCATTCGTTTCAGCTCCGATTCACTCTCGGACGACCCCGAATGAAAGCGAATGCAATTTCATAAATCCATAGGGACAAATTATAAAAAGAAATCCAAAAAATGGACCGCCTCAATTTTTGCTCCATACCTCGTGTATTAGCCCCAACGAGGATTATTCGGGAACCGAGTTCCATTCGTTTCAGCTCCGATTCACTTCCGGACGACCCCGAATGGACGCGAATGCAATTTAATAAATCTATAGGGACAAATTATGAAAAGAAATCCAAAAAACGGGCCGCCTCAATTTTTGCTCCATATCTCGTATACTACCCCCTACGAGAATTATTCGGAAACCAAGTTCCATAAGTTTCAGCTCCGATTCACTTCCGGACGACTCCGAATGGACGTGAATGCAATTTAATAAATCCATAGGGACAAATTATGAAAAGAAATTGAAAAAATGGGACACCTCAATTTTCGCTCCATACCTCGTGTACTAACCCCTACGAGGATTATTCGGAAACCGAGTTCCATTCATTTCAGCTCCGATTCACTTCCGGACGACCCCGAATTGACGCGAATGCAATTTAATAAATCTTTAGGGACAAATTATGAAAAAAAAAATCAAAAAAACGGGCTGCCTTAATTTTTGCTCCATAACTCGTGTACTACCCCCTACGAGGATTATTCGGAAATCGAGTTCCATTCGTTTCAGCTCCGATTCACTTTCGGATGACCCCGAATGAACGCGAATGCAATTTCATAAATCCATAGGGACAAATTATGAAAAGAATTCCAAAAAATGGGCCGCCTCAATTTTTGCACCTTACCTCGTGTACTACCCCCTACGAGGATTATTCGGAAACCGAGTTCCATTCGTTTCAGCTTCGATTCACTTCCGGACGACCCCGAATGAAAGCGAATGCAATTTCATAATCCATAGGGACAAATTAGAAAGA